>NC_057864.1:177831063-178131063 GCF_019393635.1 Dromiciops gliroides | reverse complement strand
TAATCTATTGTCTTACTGCAGTAAGGGCCTAGTTGAAATGATGTAAATTTAGAATGGATCCAGTTTTGTGATTTTCTCCAGCTCTGTTCAGAAGCATAAGAATTAGAGTGAAGGTGGTGAATGATGGAGGTAATTCAAGGTTGGGGTTTATCAAGGTGTGATTGGTAAGAAGAAAAGGGGGCAAGGGATTTATGTGTGGAGGCCAGTGTTGAGTTGAACTTACTCCCTAAAGGATCAAGGTAGGGAAGGAAAGAAAGTAATATCAGTGCAGGGGTGATGGCCTGTGAAAGAACTGAAGAGGGGAAGCACTGGAGGTCATACTGAGGATGAAGAACAAGGATAGGGGTTAGAAAGAGGAAGGAAAGATGGCAGGATAAAAAATAATATAAGATAAAAGAATTTCAGAGTTCACAAGCTGGAAGTAGAACACTTATGGGCAAAGGCAAGAACAAGGACAGGATTGTGCCTGTGTGTAGCTTAGGTGAAGAGAAGGAATAGTTCATGGTAACTGAGTGAATTGAAAAACTGGGAAGTCGGGGCATTCGAAGGAACAGTGATATGTTGTATCAGGGCAGAAGTCAGGAAGGAGAGAAAGCCTGTGTGGCAGTCACTGGACTCATTGTTGTTGGCCTTTTATTCTCAAAGAGGACCAATGACTTCAGGAGGCTGATGTCTTGACTTGCAGGTGAATTAGATTTGAGTGAGGTAGAGCTGAGTAAAGTCATCAGCCTCACTCTCTCCTCCAGGGTCACTTGAGTCCAGTGACAAGACCATAGGGTCCGGATGACCAGTGATGGCCCAGGATGCAGTGGGAGATCCCGGCCTTTTTAAGCTAAGGTCTTTCCCACATCTCACTTTGTCTGAGACAACACTGATTCAGTTGTTAGTGGTTAGTTTAGAATGGAGACAAAAATTGGCCTAGAATCAGTCTGGGAGAGGACGATGCTTAGCTGAACTCAGTTCAAACTGAAGGAGAATATCCTGGAGATGAAGAGATAATGGCCAACAGGATCCAGACTGGGTGACAAATTTGAATATTGTGAACATCAGAGGAGGGGAGGCTGCCAAATGATAATGGTAGAGGGAGAATCTGGAAGCAGAAATGAGTGCTCTTCTATGAAATGAATACTCTTGTATTCCAACTTCCCCATCACGACCAATGGAGTTGGAGTAAAAGTGCAAGCAGGATTGTCAAGAGTAGCTACTGATGCCACTTCATCAGGAGAGCTAGGTCTCAGTGAGTACTAGAAGTTGCAAGGAAGGCCCCTAAATATAATTTGCCCGACACAATTTTTTTTTTTTTTGGTGAGGCAATTGGGGTTAAGTGACTTGCCCAGGGTCACACAGCTAGTGTCAAGTGTCTGAGGTCGGATTTGAACTCAGGTACTCCTGAATCCAGGGCTGGTGCTCTATCCACTGCGCCATCTAGCTGCCCCAAGTGACTTAACCCTAATTGCCTCACCAAAACAAACAAAAAAACGCAACCCAAGATGAAATCAAGTTTACGAAGTATTGGAGCAGGCATTCCAGAGAATACTACTGTATTGCAGGAGCAGGTAGATGTGGAGGAGGAATATTGGGGAGTGGGAAGTGAGGGAGGGTTGAGTTGGGGGTGGGGTGGGAGTAAACAGCTGGCGATGGGAGCTGTCCAGGGATCAAGAGTCACTGGGATGGGGAGAACGTGAAGGGGGTAGGAGAAGTATGCTAGTCACTGAGGAATGAGTCCAAGAGGATTATCAGTGGTTAGAGGGAGGAGGGGGTGATTACATTGTTCAAGGCCCTACCTCAAAGTCTGACCTTGTGGCAGGAGGAATGTTGTATCCTGCAACACCCAGGAAGCTCACCTCACTGTGGAAATAAGGCCTGAGGGAAGGCAGTCAAGAGGCAGGAGGGGACAGAGTGAGGTGGGTTTGGTCCAGAGTACTGGAGAAGGTCCTAGGGGCAAAGATGGAGGCCAGATGAGGGGCTGAGTCAGGGGCCAGAGAAAGCAGCTGGGTGGTTCTCTGTTGTCCACAGGGCAAAGTTCAGACTTTTTTTTTTGCCTGATGCCACTGAGATATCAGTATCTCATATTACCTCAAAGTGGAGTATTTTGTCACCAATCAAAGAGCATTTATTCTGTGCCAGGTACTGTGTACTCTGGGAAACACAAAAAGGACAGGCCTGTCCTCCCTACACACCCTGTACTTTACTGCCTATGCTCCCTCTGCCTGGAATATCCTTCCTTCCAGATCCTCCCTAAGCCCTTTAAACCCCAACTAAAATGTGCTTGTGTGGCACACATTATAGTCGTAGGCACGCATACCACTCTCTTGGACTATAAGCCTCATGAGGGCAGGATCTGTGTCTCTTCTGTGCTCCCCGCCCCTAACTTAGCATGGCTGCTTTGCACACATCTGTTGCTTAGTAAATATCTATTGATTCCTTGAATTTTACCAGCTCCTCATGCTACTCCCTCTACCAGGGACATGCACTTCTCTGATTGCTTGTTCTTCATCTCTGCCTCTCAAAATCCTTCCCATCATGTGAAATATTGAATACGTAGTAGAGAGGGTTGGTCCCTCCTACTCAAATCAGTTGAAGTATTAAAGGAAAGGGCAAATGAGAGCTTTGTAGAATGTGATTGCTAAGCTTCCCTTCTCTATCTCCCCCACGTCCATTAACTATAGAAAACTGCAATCAGGATACTTGTCCTATAGGAGACACCACACTTACAGGGAGAGAGTCAGGGGAGATAACTCCAAGGAGTCTGACCTCTGGCAGCAGCGGGGAGAGCCAGCTGTGGATTCAAGGGAAAACTAACCCTGGTCATTGGATGCCTAGCCTCGAAGAGATGTCGTGCCCAGGGAGAAGCAGCAATAAGCTATCACGAGAGAAGAAAGGACACTGGGGCCCTGGGGTGTTGAAGTCATGTGTTGTCTTGGTCACACACTCCTCATGAATGTGCTTTCTGAGCCAAGTACTCTGTGGATGTGCCTATTTCTTCTGCTGACACTGCATTTATGGGGGGAATGTTTTGATGTCATCTTAGTAAATGCCTTGGCTGTGAACTAATTATGTCTGTTGGCTGACTATTAAAGGTAAGTTCATGGTAAGAGCATGCCAACCATAGTTTTAGAATTGTGGACCCAAGAGTACCTTTGAACCCTGAGAGCTAGTTATCCTCTAGGGAACCCAATTTGCAAGTACGCAGGATGGGGTGTTACATAAAATGTTATCCATGGCTAGTTTTGCTTTGTCAGAGATGGTTTGGTGGATATGGGATGGGGGGAAGATATATTCAGAAATGAATGTGATGTGAAAAAAGGCATCAGTCATTTAAAAAAAAACACCTACCCATGTTTCAAGGTCCAGTTAAAATGTTAGTTCTTCCATAAGGTTTCCCCTGATTATCCCAACCAGAGGTGATTTCCATAGTTCTATATTCATACTCCAATAGCACTTCATACCTACCTTATGTCTTCTTTCCGCATTCAATTTTATATTACAGTTAGCTGTGTATATGGATTATTTTCCCTCTAAGATTATAGATAAGGGCAGCTAGGTGTCACAGTGGATAGAGCACTGGCCCTGGAGTCAGGAGGACCTGAGTTCAAATCCAGCCTCAGACTCTTAACACTTACTAGCTGTGTGACCCTAGGCAAGTCACTTAACCCCAATTGCCTCACTTTAAAAAAAAGATTATAGATGATCAGTTTCTTAATTTGTGCACTGTGTTGTGCATGACAGATGCCCAATAAATTTCAGTGGTTGCAGCATATGTTATCTAACAGTAATCTAATACTTTCTTCTTCTAGTGTTAATTTTCATCAAAGATTTGAGAGATATTGAGCACTTTACCCATTTCTTTTTTTTCCACCCATTTCTCAAAATAATTCACTTAATGGTCCAGAGAGCAGTATCATGGAGGATTTTTAAAAATTCATATTTTATTCTAGAATACAGGGTTTATAGTTCTGCAATAGACTCTCTTTCTTAATTCCATTTAGCCCAGGGTCAACATTAAAGTGACTTGTGGTCCCCTGAGTACATGAAGAAATGAATCTGAGATGAAAAATTTACTTTGGACAATCTATATATGGACAATCAAAGCTCATTCTCTTATAAGGCTGACATATCCAAATGAGTGAGCTGTCAAGATAGTCAAATGATGTCACTTTCCCCCTAGACTCTCTGGGACAGGGAGGGGGAAAGAACAAATATTCATTAAATGGCTACTGTGTGTTAGGTACTCTGCTTTACAAATATTTCATGAATCCTCACGACGATCCTGGGAATAGGTGCTGTTTTTATCTCCACTTTACATGAGTTAACTCAGGAAACTGAAATTTTCCCAAGAGGAAACTGAGACTGACAGAGGGAGATTAAGAGACTTGCCCAGGGTTACTCAGCTAGTAAGTGTCTGGATCTGTAGGTGAGCTCAGGTCTTCCTGCTCTCTATCCACTGGACCACCTAGCTGAACAACCTCCTAAGACTTTGCAGTCAAGATTGTTAAAATAACATGCATTTAAATAAAGTGGAACAGATGCTCACCCCATGTGACTTTTTCACATTTCCCCATTCCCCCCCACTAGCCAATACTCCAGTTTAGAAAGGATGTTCTTGTTGAGATAGGCAGCCTTACAGTGGCTGTGTCCCAGAACTTAGAACTCAGACTACTGCAGGCCCATACCTGTAATGCCTGTTACCCGGGAGACTGAGGCTGTAAGACAGCAAGCATTTAATACCTGCCTACTGTATACCAGGCACTGTGTGAGATACTGGGGATACCAAGAAAGGCAAAAAACAGTCCTTGTGGGGCAGCTAGGTGGCTCAGTGGATAAAGCACCGGCCCTGGATTCAGGAGGACCTGAGTTCAAATCCAGCCTCAGACACTTGACATGCACTAGCTGTGTGACCCTGGGAAAGTCACTTAACCTTCATTGCTCTGCAAAAACAAAAACAAAAACAAAGCAAAGAAAAAGAAAAAAAAAATAGTCCTTGTTCTCAAAGAGCTCAGAGTCTAATAGGGGAGACAAAACCCAAACAACATGTGAGCAAAATATAGGAAAGATAGATGAAAGATAATCAACACAAGGAAGGTACTGCTAGCATCAAGGCTGGTAGATCTCTTGAGCTATAGTGGGCAAAGCCAGTTGAGTGGCCACACTGAGTCTAACACCAATTGGCAAACCCTCTGGAGAATAAGGGTGTCACCATATTGCCTAAGGAGGCTGTAAGTAGCCTATGCTCCCTCTGTCTGTACTTCTAGCCTGGGCAAGAGAGGGAGACCTATTCTTTTTTTTTTCATTTCCTTTTCTTTTCCTTTTTTTTTCCTTTTGTGGGGCAATGAGGTTTAAGTGACTTGCCCAGGGTCACACAGCTAGTAATTGTCAAGTGTCTGAGGCCAGATTTTAAACCAGGGCTGGTGCTTTATCCATTGTGCCACCTAGCTGCCTGAGAACTATTCTTAAAAAAAAAAAAAAACCCGCCCCTACCCCCACCCCTGGTTTTGGATGGTTATACCTATCCATATAATAACCGGGGAGCAAGGCCCATTGTCTTCTGGGGAAAAAAATGCTTCCACCCCCTCAGGTATCTGAAACATTAATCCAGTAATTTTTTTGGAAAGTATAATGTCAAGACCCCTTCCAAGGGGTCTTGGAAGTTCAACCTCATTTTCCAGATAAAGGATATGAGGTACAGAAAAATAAAATGGCTTTCCTACAATTATATAGCTAAGAATCGGGCCTAGAACTCAGGTTTTTAGTCAAATGGTGCTTTAACAAAATCACATTACTTCTAACCTCCATTGCAAGCAAAGTGTACACTTCCTCCTCCTGAGGTTTTGAGGTTCTACTGAGGTTTTGAGATTATCTGCCAATGAAGAAGAAATGGAAGCCATCACTAGTCATATGAAAAAATGCTGTGAATCACAACTGGTCAGAGAAAGGAAGATGAAAACAACTGTGAGATACCACCTCACATCATACTAACATGACCGAAAATGAAAATGACAAATTCCGGAGGGATATGGAAAAATTGGGATGCTAATGCACTGTCGATAGAATTGTGAACTGGTCCAATCCTTCCGGAGAACAGTTTGAAACTATGCCCAAAGGGTTATAAAACCATGCATATCCTTTGACCAAGCAATACCACTACTAGGTTTGTATCCCAAAGAGATCAAAGAAAAGAGAAAAGGACCCATGTGTACAAAAATATTTATAGCAGCTCTTTTTGTGATGGAAAAGAATTAGAAATTGAGGGGGTGTCCATTATTTGGGAAATGGCTGAACAAGTTGTGGTATATGATGATTGTGATGGAATACTATTGTGTTTTAAGAAATGCAAGCAGAATGGCTTCAGAAAAAAAACCTGGGAAGACTTATATAAATTCATGCAAATTGAGATGAATAACATTGCACACAGTAACAGCAATATTGTAAGGATGACTAGCTGTAAAAGGATCAGCTACTCTCATCATGACAATGACCCAGCACAATTCCAAAGGACCCATGATGAAAAAGAGGCGGGTAACTAGGTTGCTCAGTGGATAGAGCGCTGGGCTTGGAGTCAGGAAGACCAGAGTTCACATGTAACCTCAGACACTTGTTGTGTGACCCTGGACAAGTCATTTAACCTCAGCTTCCCTTAATCCATGGGAGGAGGAAATGGCAAACCACTTCAGTATCCTTGCCAAGAAAACCCCATGGACATTATTGGTGTGATATGGTCTATGGGGTCATGGAAAGTTGGACAGGACTGAACAACATGATGAAAAATGCTATACCTCCAGAGAAAGAACTGATAAATCCTGAAAAGCAAACTGAAGAATGCTTTTTAAAAAACTCTCTTAACTTTATATTTTATTTTGTGTTTTCTTTTGCAACATGGGGCAACTAGATGGCACAGTGGATAGAGCACTGGCCCTGAAGTTGGGAAAACCTGAGTTCAAATTTCACCTCAGACACTAACTGTGACCCTGGGCAAGTAACCCCAACTGCCTTAAACATCTGGGGCCACCTCCAGTGGTCCTGATATATATCTTGCCACTGGACATGGATGTCTCTGGAGGAGAGAGTGAGTTTGGTGACCTTGCACAGCCTTTCCTCACTTAAATCCAGTTGAGTGCAAGTCATGACATCACTCAATGTCATTGTCCTCTTCAGGAACGAAGTACAAACAACAACTCTCTTTTGCAACATAGCTAATATGGAAATGTTTTGCATGATGTCCCATGTATAATTATATCAAATTGTTTTTCTTTTCAAGGAGGGAGGATAGGGAAGGGAAGGAGAGAACTTGGAACTTTAAATTTAAAACATATTATTTAAAAGTTTTTACATGTAACAGGGAAATATTTAATGAAATAAAAATATATTTTAAAAAAAGAGTCAATGGAATTATCTGCCAAACAGTCCACTATAAAACACACAGACACACACACACACACACAAAGGAAACTGGAATATTATCTCTTAAATAAGAAAAATAAAATTCTGTCCTCCACCAATTGTCACCATTCCTTTTAAAATTAAAGAACAGAATTCTAAGTTTTCCAATTGTATCTCTGTTGTTTGTAGAGGAATTTAGAGGCTCCCAAAGGCTTTTGTCAAAGAGCCCCCAGTCACTCCTTGCTTTCTAGAAAAGCTGACAAGGGATTCCTGGTAACTTTGGCTTTTCATAGAAATGTCTCAGTAGTCCTCATCATATTTCCTGGAAATAGAAAAGTGTTCGCAATCAGAGAAAAGGTTCCAGAGCCAGAGTGATTACGAGGGTCTGAAACAGGCATTGTTCCACAAAGACAGATTCCCTTCCAAAGGAGATCATGGTGGGTGCAGAGCAGAGGCAGAATGACCTGCTTGACCAGAACGGAAGAGGAACTGAGCCATGAATGCAAGGGTCCTTAATTTTGTTTTTGTTTTTGTTTTTGTAGCAAGACCCACTTTGGCAGTATGAGGAAGCCTATAGATTTCTTCTCAGAATGTTTTTAAAGGAGTAAAATAAATACATAGGGTTACAAAGGGAGCCAATAATATTGAAATTCACTTATCAAAATATTACACAAATTCACATATCCCAGGTTAAGAACTCCTGCACTAGGGCCTCATACGTGACCCTTTGATAATTGGTGGGGTTTTTCATTCATTTTTTTTTTTTTGGTGGGGGGATAGTAATGGGAAGAGAAAGAAAGGGAAGAAAGGGGAAGATGGTCAGAAGGAAACACATGCCTATAGTCTGAAATAAAAGAAATAGTCTGCAGTCTGTGGCATCATCTAACCTGTGGCCATGCCATACTTGAAAAGGGGAAACCATGAGATCAGGGACAGTTTTAATCCAGGTTTGGGTGACAACAATCTATTCCCTCTGGAAGAGATCCAAATTCTAAACACTGAATCAGCTACAATATTAGCCTCTTGTGCTGTTTCTATTCCAACTCTTGAAACATTGAGCAGGGGTGGGTCCTCAAGGCTCAGGAACAAAGAGAAAAAGACCCTAGAAGAGCTGAAAAAGGGCATACAGATAACAAGTACTTAAAAATGGCCATGACCCCGTGCCTAAGAGGGAAGCAGCTTTGATGTCATCCTCCCCCTTAATTTGTCCTTCTGGAATCTGACCTCAAGCATCCAGGAATAAGAAATAAAAGCAATGGCTAGCCTGTCTTGTCAGGGTGGTGTCATGACAATTATTCCTGAAATACACACAAGGAGAGTACAGACCAAAGGGGTAAAGTCCTGTAGTATATGCCAAGGTTTTTCTAAAAATATTTTACACCTGTTCTCTGTTCTGCACACTGATCATATTTGATCAGTGAGGTAAAGTACTCGAAATGCCAGAAGGAATGTGTTTTTCCTTCCAAGTCTTCAATGTTTTTCCCTTTTGTAACGCAAACTTCTTTTCTTACCTTTGCTTAAAAAAAAAAAAAAGCAGATGCAATTACACACATGGCAGACACACACCAGCAGAGCCATGCTTTCCTCCTCTTCCTGGGCCAGTATAATTTGTGTTTATACAACCATCTCGACAATAAACAGCACCTCAATTTAGTAACTTTTTACTTTTTCTTTTTGCTGCTACAGTTCACAAGAGGACTGCAGCCAGCATTGTAACACCCAATTGAAATCAACTTGCTGATGTTATGAAAAAGAATGCTGAAACATCTGTTTGCTTCATCTGCTTCAAAACCAGAAATACAAACTCAGAGGTATTTATTACTGAAACTTGAATAGAATACTCTAGGGTGTCACTGCTCTAAAGAGAACTTGGATTTTGATTCAGAAAAGCTGATTGGACAGTAAGATGTTAGGTGACTTGATAGTTGCAAAACGCGTGCTATTGAATTCGTTTGCTTTTTAGATTAAAATCTAAGGGAGAGCAAACACCGATTTACGGCTAGCCTCCAGACCTATTGCAGGTTCTTGACAATGTTGGCCTTTAACTACCCTTCATAGTAAGGTATATGTACTCTCACAGTTTCAGAGACAGAAAGGACCTTTGGAGAGAGTCAAGTTCAAACCTCTTCATTTTACGGAAGGGGAAACTGAAGGCAAGGTCACACAGAGAACCAGGATTCAAACCTTTAACTTTTGATTCCAGTTCCTTATGATTCTTCAGAAATGCATGTCAGTGTCATTATTCCTGTTTTAAAGAGTATAACTGCTGATATATGTACTTTAAAAAGGAAGGATATATGTATTATAAAGAGGAAGGGAATAAATATTTCTATAGCATAGCATGGCACTGTACTAAGCAATTTACAAATAGTCTTCCTTGCCCCTCACTAGGACCCTGTGAAGTAAATGCTGTTATTATCCCCATTTTATAGTCACAGAAACTGTGACTTGCCCAGGGTCATACAGCTAGTTAAGTGTCTGAAGCTAGATTGGAATTTGGGGATTCCCACCTCGAGGCCCATTGCTCCATCCAGTGATGACTTTCTACAAAACTGAAGAACTGAAGGAGACATATCAAGATGCTTAACCGAGAATAAGGTGACTTCTGACTGTCTAGTCTGTTGGAATGGACTGAATTTTATATAAATACATAAAAATTTTTTTTGGTGGGGCAATGAGGGTTAAGTGACTTGCCCAGGGTCACACAGGTAGTAAGTGTCAAGTATCTGAGGCCGGATTCGAACTCAGGTCCTCCTGAATCCAGGGCCAGTGCTTTATCTACTGCGCCACCTAGCTGCCCTGACTGAATATTTTAATCCTTTTCCTTTTAAAACATTTTAAATGGGGGGCAGCTAGGTGGTGCAGTGGATAAAACATGGGCCCTGGATTCAGGAGAACCTGAGTTCAAATCCGGCCTCAGACACTTGATACTTACTGCCTGTGTGACCCTGGGCAAGTCACTTAACCCTCATTGCCTTAAAAAAAAAAGACCCCCCAAAAACATTTAAAATGACATTTTGTGATGGCTTTAAATTAGTAATACTGATTTTAGTTTTAGCCATCAAAGCAAACTCCTCCCAAGACCCTAAAATTTAAAGGCTTATATAATAGGAGGTCCTTCTTTATTAAATACATATCAAAAATGTTTATGACAAAGTTGGCAGAAATACTTTTTTTTTTTGTAAAGCAATTGGGGTTGACTTGCCCAGGGTCACACAGCTAGTAAGTGTCAAGTGTCTGAGGTCAGATTTGAACTCAGGTCCTCCTGAATCCAGGGCTGATGTGATGCTCTATCCACTGCACCACCTAGCTGCCCCAGCAATACTTCTTGGTTCCATCCAATGGCCCAATTATTTCAAGTAATATTTGATACAAATTCCAGTACAAGCAACCAATCTGAATAGCTCATTGTTACAGGATTTGACCAACAGAAATCTGTGCTATTTCCTCTGACAATTTTCAAAACAGTTTCAGTTATATGGAGAAAATTAAATTCACAAACCTAGTAGCAAAATTACACTAAACAGTGAGTCATACCATTATAAATATTAATCTTTACATTTATACTTCTGAATGTGCTCAATTTTCTTGTTTGTCTTGACTTCTAAAAAAGTTTGTTTTTTTAAATTACTTTGAAAAAGGGACCCTGAAAAGGTTCCCTTTCCACAAGGCAAGCAATCCTCCAGAACATCTGTGGAAGGATGAGGTTTGCTGTTAACAGGTGATTGTGGAAAATAATTTTCAAATTGAAGCTGTAAATTACCTGTTGGAAGCCCCTGCTTTTTACAACTTTAATTCTATCCATAGTGTTATTGATCAGTAAGGAAGGACAGGAAACAGTATGGAAAGGCTTAGTTGATTTCGATGTCATCTTTTTCAGAAGTTATAGGGCCAAGTTTATGGTCTTCATTCTGTTCTACATAATGTATTCTAAGGATAAACTTCAGAATCAGACTGAGAGAACGAAAGGTTAAACTTAGCCTATTAAAGTGAAAAGGTTACAAATACACTAACTTAAAACATCTTCCTCAAATTACTGGTGCTTTTGTTCAATTCACTGTCTTAGACTCAGTAATATTTTCCTGTGCCAAACTATTAGAAATTGTTAAAATGACATAATTAAAATCACAACAATTCATTTGAAATGGGCTTCCAACTATTCATTTTCCAACTGTTGACATTAGAGAAGTAATATACCATATGATGCATCCCTTAGGCATAGGAAGGTAATGTCTTTCTAAGATATGATTCAACTTGAACAGAAGACAGTCGATCTAAACTGTCATCTTGGGGCAGACGTAAGAGCAAAATAATTGATATACTAAACAGTATAATTGGATATATTCCATCCTGGCTAAATTGCATATTTGTGTTCTAATAAGGGCTGCTTAACTTTGCAAACTTGCTTTGTCCTCTTATCTGATTTTGCCCTATAGCTGTCATCCTGCTTCTGACAAAAGCATGCATTCTAGTCAAGTGAGGATATACGTCAGATGTGCAATGCCTATGCTATTTTCTGTTTGTATAGGGAAAGGGTGGGGTGGAAGTTCTTTACCCATTACAGGCAGTTGACTCCATTACTTTAAGTATAGCCAAAGAGACTAGTTTTTTTTCCACATATACATGTTGTGAGGACCTATTCCAAAATAATCCAAATCCTAGAAGATTACATCTCTTAATAAGAAATAGAATTTAAAGTCCTCATACATGAAAGATACTAGTACTTGAACCACCACATATCAGAAATATTTTTAACTCAGACATACTTTAAGATGGGAAACCGCATGAAAAGAAACTAAAGTCCAGCAATCTACACTGCCTTTGTTCTAACATCTTTCTCACACTTTCCTGAGTTACAAAATCTCTTAAGTTAGCATTTCTAATATCAGGTCACAGAATATTTAAGTTAAACAATGACTGAAATCAGATTGCTCTAGTAATAAGAAGTCACTGTGGATAAAGGAATCAAAGGTCTACTCAATCATAATTAAATCATCATTTTATCAACCAAAATAGGGTCTCCAATGCAGAGAAAAAAAGCAACTCTCAGCTGAGTGGAGTAATGTAAAGAGATCACAAAAATGTATTTGAATGCTTTCAAAGGTTGATGATTAAAGCTGGTGTTTTAGAAGTCTTCTTAAGCTATTTTATACTATCTTGGGAAATGTTTTCTAAGATATGCTAGGCAAATGCTTTGTTTAAAAATAAAAACACAAAACACTTCTTTCCCTAAGAAGCCGAATGGATATGAAAAGGGGGCCTTTGTTTACTCTCCATTCTCTTTTCCAAAAGAATTTTTTTTTTTTTTAGTCAGGCAATTGGGGTTAAGTGACTTGCCCAGGGTCACAGAGCTAGTAAGTGTTAAGTGTCTGAGGCCAGATTTGAACTCAGGTACTCCTGAATCCAGGGCCAGTGCCCTATCCACTGCGCCATCTAGCTGCCCCCATCCAAAAGAATTTTTAAGAATTTTCCAAAAGCATTCTCTTTTCCAAAAGAATTTTTATGTTCCAAAGTAACTGATTTGAGAAACACCAAACTTGGATCAATCTCATAAGCTTTCTTGGATGGGCTTTTAAAAAGAAAAATTAAGACTAATTCTTGTTAAGTTCCAAGCACATACATATAGGTAACAGATAAAAGTTTGCAAAGTGTTTACGTTAAAATAAAAAAACTCACAAAACTCCCTGAAAATAACATGTACTATCACATATGTATAAATATTATCACAAATCCTAACATATGATTTCTTTAAAATTTAAAGGCCATATGTAACTATGAGGTATTAATCATGAGTGTCATCTTCAAAATCAAGATTGATGAATTAACTTGTACTATTCTTATTTCTAATAGATCTGGCTTCCTTCAAAGCCAACCTAACATGACTATAGGTCTCTGGAATGGACTAGTACTTACAATGATTACCATGCTTATTTTCTTTTGAACCATTGTGATCACAAAATAACACAAGTGATAGTGTTGGCAGACTATCTCTGTCTGTTCCACTTACTATTCCAATACTTCATCATAACCTCATTCTGTCCATTTCGGCACAAAGATTTCACCATGGTGCTGATGGAACAGCTCTTACTTCCAGCACTTGTTTTCTGAAAACAAACTTTTAACACTAAACTGTATAGCTAATTAACAAAAGGCTTCTGTAGAAATGTGTCCAAAGAACTAACTTGAGACCAAATTTATTTCACTGGTAACCCAGACAATGTTTCTTACAAACAAGGTGCCAAGAAAATGTGGCATTTCTATTTAATGGATTTTTCACTAGAACCATGTCAGTTCCACATCCAATTGTCAATGAAATTAGAGAAATGAGTGATTATTACCCTGTAACCTGTTTGTCCCCAAGAAAATTTCCCAAAACCTATTACTGTCTTTTTTTTGCTTCTTTTTATGAGGCAATTGAGGTTAAGTGACTTGCCGAGGGTCACACAGCTAGTGAGTGTTAAGTGTCTGAGGTTGGATTTGAACTCAGGTCCCTCCTAACTCCAGGGCCCGTGCTCTATCAGCTGCACCACCTAGCTGCCCCCAACCCTATTACTGTCAAAGTAAACCAATAGAATCCACAATACTATCAGATAGAATCATTATCAATACAATACCTCCAACCAATAAAGCATTTCCAAATGAAATCAATATAAGAATTTACTTTTAGGAAATTGATAAAAACAAAACTGGAAGTTTCAGCAGCTTTTAAGAGTTTGACTGATTTAATAAATCCTTTAGCTCCATTGGACCTTGTCTACCAACTGCAAGTGTCATTTTTAAACAAATTAACTTTGATAAAAATGAAGCTTTCAGTTGTTTGGGTTCCTAAGCATTAATCCTCTGTGCTGATGTTATTAGTCTCACCTCCTTAGGATAACTAATTCTAGTTGGAAGTGAATTAAAAGTTTATCATTTGAATCTTTCCTAGATAGCTCAGCTCATATCTTCAACACTATTTTAAATTTTTATCTAAATGTAAAAGTTCAGAGCCATAATTCATCTCGTCTATTTTTCCCAGTGGGGTGGGTGAGGAAATGGGGTGTAAAAGCTGGATTGATAAAGTTGGTACACAGGCAGCTATGTTTAGAAAACGTATTAAAAAGCTATCCCAAGTAGTTAATCTGGCTATGTGCTTCAAAAGGCCCATTTCATTTATAGACAGCAAGGTACAACTGTGGTACACCAATCTCCTTTGTCATTCCTTTGTGATACAATGAGTCAGTCCTTTCTGCATCATTAGCATTTACAACACGGTAACTACAGAGCTCAGATCTTTAGCACAACAGTAAAAACAAAGACCACAGTAGGGATTTAATTTTAAAGAATTTTAATACAAACTTAATATAAACTATTTCAGTCCCTCAACATGTAAGACACTGACTCAAAATACTTTTATACCGTTTTCTTCAAGTATTGCACAATGTAGGTACAAAATTAATATTTACGATTACATTTTCTTCCATAATATATAGCAAAAATCTTTAAACTTTTAACAGAAAATACAATTTGTTTTTTTAAAAAGCAAATATTCGTACATTTTAATTCCACCACTAAGGAATATTCTGTACACAATTTTTAGAATAGTTGATGTCTTTAAGATGGATATTTTACAATTTCAGTAAAAAAAAATACAACATGAAGCTGCTGGAGCTGTCACAGATCACTGTAGTAAAAAGATATAAATGCAATACCATGTAGTAGAAACAATATATATACTCTGATATTTTACAAACTTTGTACTAAATTAAATTATACAATTAGAAAAGACCAATAAACCCACTTATTAGTGCCAATTTTTTATAAAAAAAATTAGCCATGTCCTTGCTATATCTTAAATACTGTAAGAGGCCATATTTGAGAGTATACTTTAAAATGTACAGTCAGTATAAAATAACTTTGTGCTTGGTTGGCAAATGAAAAACGATGCATGTTGTTTATGTAACCAAGCTTGAATGTTTCCATACTACAAGCTTTAAAAAAAATCTCAAGGGGGTGAAAAAAAAATGCCCCCTCGGGCACGTGCATTTCAACTTGTACAATAACATTTCTTTCTTTTTCTTTTTTTTTTTTTTTAGTTAGCCATAACTGGCTGGAATTGCTGGTTAGAATACTGCATGTTATTTAAGCTAAAATTCAAGCCATCCACAAAAGACTTCTCGTTGAGGCCTCCATAGGCCGCAAACATATCAAAGGCATTACTGTATTGGAGAGGACTGAGGTTAAGGGGGCTGTCACCTGGGAACATTCCATTGTTACTACCTTGACCCTGCATATTAGGGAAAATAAACTCCTTTGCATTAGGAGAGAGAGCAGAGGTCTTCTGCTGCTGCTGCTGTGATGGCTGCTGTTGCTGTTGTTGCTGCTGTGGCTGAGGCTGCTGTGGCTGCTGCTGGCTGCCCAGGCCAAGCCCATAGAGAGAGTGCATTGAGGAAGAAATGGCTTTCTGCTTCAAGAGGTCATTCACATTCAAGCCGAGGTTAGTGGGAGAAGTGCGTGCAACCTTGTTGCTACGGCCACTATTTTTCATTTTGGTCGAGCCAAACTTGGTGGCAGCAAAAGTGGCAGTGGTAAAGGTTAAAGGCTGAGTGGATCGGGGCATGAAAGTAGGACTTACAGCAGCAGAGTGACCAAAGGGAGGAGATGGAGAGCTGGACACTGATGAAGCTGGGTCACTTATCGGCATAAACACCTGGGCCTCTGGATTAAAGCTGTTTTTGATCTCCTTATCCAACTCACATCCATTTTCATTATTATCATCCACATAAAGCACCTTCACTGGTCCCTTTTCACCAATTTGGTATGAAACCTCAAATGGGTCGATCCAAACACTAAGATCCTGGGGCAGGTTTCCACGAACATCATCAATGTCCAAACCACTCTCTTTGGATGCTTGTTCAATCACTGGGTCCACTTTATCCCCTATGTGTATACATCTAAACCCTGATCCTTTGTATGGCTTTTCTGGATACCAGTGCCCTTCATATTTCTTTTTAAGAAGTCTTTCAAGTTCTTCACCAAAAATGTTGACTCGTCGCCTGGGAAGCTTATTGTACAAATACGAAATAATAAAATTTAGTGCTACTTGGATTTCAAGCTGCATAGCTGCTATGCCACAAGGTTAAGTTTGTGCTTCAACCCCCCCCTCAAAAAAAAAAAGTTCAGTTTGTGGCAAAGAAACAAAATTTCATTCAAAGTGCTGGTACTAGTAGATTATTATCCTTCACCTTGAGCAGTCTTGTTCCTTAAAGAAAAAAAAAACAAAAGCAAACATATCCAAATAAGGAAAGTGTAAGATAAATCCCTAAGGCCCACTCCTTACCCCCCAACAAAGCATTTTACTTTTGAAAACAGGAAAAAATTACTTAAGAAACAGTCAACATAAAATAAAGGAACATGCACACTTGGAAACTCTCTTAAAAGTTCAAAACTTCATGGCAAAATTTATGGCTCATAGAGAACACGAACTTAAATTGTAATTTAAAAGAAAAAGATAACGCTGGGTAATAGCTGCAAATTTGCCAGGTCTGATTACAAATTCTTACTTCAAACAATTCATAAAACTGAATCACACAAATTTTGCAACATGCTAGATTTACTATTAATAAATCCAAGAATCATTTGGTTTTGAATGTTAATTTGGTAGTCAAATGCCTTTTAAACTCTATTAACTGACATTCTTCCCATGTGTAAACTTCAATTAGACATTTTAAAGTTTTAGCTTTAGGTAAAGATAATTTTAGGAAGTAGTCTCATACACTATGCCAGGATTATCCCCTCTTCCTCTGTTTTCAGAACTTTCATTAGAAAATGTTTTACTATAAACAGAGTTCAACATATGGTCTACGAGTTGGCTTTAGAGAGGTTGGCCATAATGTTTCTATTTCCATCTACTAACTTAAAGGATCTAGTTATATTTTAGCTTATTGGTATATACTGTTTAACTCTGTTTTAATAATAGCCATTTAGAAATCTGGGAAATTAAAAACACTAAGTTTCATTTTTACTTACAAAAATATTTCAAGTCAATATATTGCTAAAAATAAACTACAGACGCTAATGAAATGTACTATTTGGTAAAATTTTTTAATCACCTGCAATTTTTAAATATACTATGGTCATGAAAAACAACAAATCTAACCTGGACTTTTTCTCTGTCATTAAAAAACAATTCCAGATTCTGAAAATAAATCCTCATAAGACTCACTGACAAAAGAAAAATAAATTTCAAAATTCCATTGATCATTCTGTTTTAACGGGGAGTGTTTCCTGAATTTTATCCAGATTTTAAAAAGCCACCACCCTCCCCCCTAACGATAAGGGCACAGCCAAAGAGGCTGAACGATAAGGCTGGCCGACCTTTAAACGATTGCTGGATCAGCACTGGGTGGGGATAAGAAAAGATCAAGGGCAAACAGAAGATAATTACAAAAGGGAGCGATGTGGTCCAGTGGGGCGGTTTTCGGAGGACCTTTAAAAAAGGCGGTGGAGAGTAAGAGCCCGGTTCCATTTCTCCCGGCTGGGGTAACAAAGGGCATAGAATTATGCCCCGGCTGTCCCCAAACTCTCCGCACTTGCCCAGCCACCGGCCGGGACCCCGTGCGCAGCCCTAGAAAGGGCCGGGCAGCCCGGGGAGAAGGAGGAAATTCAGGCCGGCAGGGCTTTTAAAGCCCGGACTCTGAAGAGGGACCCACGGGAGGAGCGAGGGCGAGGGGGTGGGGGGGAAGGTAGTTTAAAAGCCGAGCTAGGAGCGGAGCGTGAGGAATTACATAAACAGCCGGTTGGGTCTCATTAGATTTCTGCTCACAAGCCCTGGGGCCCGGGCTCCTCCAGCAGCAGCAGCAGCAGCAGCCACTGCCGCCGCCGCACGGGGGGGTGGGGGAGGGAAGGGAGGGTGCGGGGGAGGGGGTGGGGTAAGGTCCCGGGAGGAGGAGAGGGAGGTGAAGGAGGACGAGGGGGCGAGCGGAGGAGGCCCGGCCGCCAGGCTGACCCGGTCCGGGCCCGCAGCCCAAGGGCCCCGGTCCGCCCGAGTCTCCCTCCCCTCCTCCTCAGTCACCTCCGTAACCGGACCCGGCCGCCGCCCCTCCCCGCCCGGAGGCTCCTGGGCCCCGGCCAGACCCCAGGGGAGCCCCGGGGTCTCTTCAGCTGGTCGCCCTTCGCTGACCCGCCGGGGTTGGCGTTGCAGCCCCTTCGCCCGCAGTCAGTCAGTCAGTCAGTCAGTCAGTCAGTCAGTCAGTCAGTCAGTCAGTCAGTCAGTCAATCAGTCAGTCAGTCAGTCAGTCAGTCAGTCAGTCGTGGGGACGCTCTGCCCCCGGACCCGCGCCGCTGTCCAGTCAGTCAGTAAAGCCTCGCCCGGTCTCCGGTCGCGGAGAGAGGACAGCCTAGGCGGAGCTCCTGTCCCTCGATACTTACTGACTGCTCCGGAGCTGCTTCCACAACAGACCGGGCCGCAGGGCGGGGGCGGAATGGAGGATGGCGCGGGGTGGGGAGTGAGGGGCCCGGCTGAGTGCAAGAAACAACGAACCCGGGGCTGGACCACGGAAATGTGTCGCGACTCCTTCGAGGTCGGGGGAGGCGGCTGCAGGGGCGGGGGGGAGTCCGATGAAGTGCGGTCTCTTCCCCCCGGTACACACTCGGATGCCCCGGCCCAGCTTTCTCCCCGATGTCAGCCCACTCCGCCCCGGGCCAGAGCTCCGCTCCTTCTGCTGCGGCGCGCGCCCCGCCTCTCGTTTTATAGCGACCCCGCCCCTTTCCCTCCCCGCCCCTCCCCGCCCCTCCTCTCCCTCCGTCGGGGCGGTGGGGGCGCGCATCCGCGCGCCCGCCCGGCGAGCGTCACTCCGCTCCAGACTTCGTAGCCATTCCCCGCCCCGAAACCTCACAACCCTAGGGCTCTTGCTCGTCACTCCACCCCTGCCCTGCCCCCTTCAACCATTGGTCAGGTCCCACCTGCCAATCGGACTCCGTAAGAGGAGCACGGAAGAGTTGGGGAGGGTGGGGTTTGGGGGGGGGGTGCAGGAGGGCGAGGGCATACCCCGGTACTCGAGATTTAGCCAATGAGACAACGTTCTCGAATGAACGGGGGCGGGACGAGGAGGGTTTTTGAAGCGAGATTGGACAGAAGGAGTGCCAGTAAGACAGAAGTTGGGGGGGCGGGGTGGGGTGGAAGCAAACTGAGGTGGGGTGGGGGCGGGGATCGGAGTGGGGGGGAGTGAAGGGGGGTGTGGGGGAGGGGAATTGGTAACTAGATGAAGTCCCTGGGGAGTATAAAAGGGGCTGGAGAGAGAGGCGGCAGAGAGGCTTGGAAAATATCCAACACCTGTGGGACTGAGTCTTGCTTAGGAAAATCCCACCTTTAGAGGAACTGTCCTCAGCAAACGTTAAGAAAGTCCAGAAGGAAGGTGGTGGGACCCTTGTGCTGGGGACCCTTACACGCAATTGTATTAATGATTAATTCCCCCGCCCCCACTCCCCAGCTGAAACAACTGCCACCCGGAGGGAAAGAAGCAACTGCAGAATCCAAACCTGCTGGGGTGGGGGTGGGGAGAGGGGCCACCCAACTGACCCCACCTCCCACACCTCGTGGCAGTTAAACTGCCTCCTGCTTTCCACATCCAGCTGTCAGTCCGTCTCCTCCTGGCAACCCCAGGAGCAAAAGCATTGGCTTGGGATGACTTTGGCCCTGGAGATGAGCGGAGGAGGACATTTCTTTTTCAAATATGTCAAACCCAGCCCCCCTGCACTCAAGAAATGGGGACGCCTAGTGCTGTTCTGCTGGATGGCCTGTCTGAGTATTTTTATTTAAGCACCAATTTTTGAAATGTCTTTTTACCTCTGTGCACATAATAAACATATGGTATCGCCCTGTCATGCCCTGTATTGTATTACCAGCCTGTTCCTTTAAGACCTTTTTCAGTTGAAGTGTGTAAAGGGAAAAAAAAAATTGGGGAGGGGAAAAGGAGTGATTGGAGGGGGTGAGGGTAAACAGGGAGGTGGGCCTTCTTCACAACCTGCAGCAGAGAAATGTATGAAGTTACAGTGGGAGTAGAATTGTCTCCCCCCTTGCTAAAAATATTACTCACAGGTAGCAACGATGTCTGATTGGCCACACTTTCCCCTTAGCAACCAGGCAATTGGTTGTTTGGTATCTGGGAGGAATACGTCAAACTCCAATTTGGAAAAGGGGAGAGAGAAGAAATGGGAGGGAGCAAGGGTTGGGGAGAGACACAAGGAAGGAGTAGGGAGAGAGAGATGGGAGGAGGAGGAAGAGGAGAAAAAAGGGAGGGGGACACAAGGAAGGAGAGAGGAGGAGCAAGGAGGAGGAGCGAGGAAGAAGGGAGGAGGTCACAAGGAAGGGGAAGAGTGAGAGAAGGGGGGAGGTGGAGAAGAGAGGAGGAAAGGGGTGGGGAGAAAGAAGAGGAAGAAAAAGGACTCGGAATAAGAAGGGAGGGAGGAAGGGGAGGGGAAAAGAGAGAAAAGGGCGAGCGAGAGCAAGGAGGGAGTGAAGCAGTGAATGGAAACGCCCATCTTTCTAAACTCCTCTCCGCATCCTTTTCCAAAGCACTTCAGGGACCACGGGTGGGGGGAAAAAGGCATAGGGTCACTTTCTCCCAGAAACTTCGAGGAGTGCCCCCAGCCTGTTTCAAGGAAGTTAGACAAGCAACTAACCCACAAGTTGTATATGCTGAGAACTGGCATGACGACAGTGGCTGGAGCTCCAAGGCAACGACTCACTTCACGAAACAAGCCCAGAGGCTTTTAATTTCACGGATATAGAGTCTGAACCGAGTCTTCTCCCCCACCCGCATCCCTTCTCCCCTGCTCATTCTTATTCTTCTCATTCTTCTTGTTATTGTTATTTTTAAGAAGGGAGAGATGGAAGAATATTTTCTTCTAAAGCTGACTGCGTGTAGGTGTGGGGAAAGGGTGTGTGTGGAATGGGGGTGGTGGTCAGATGACTGATTTAATATTCAGTGCTCAGATTCCTAAAAAGACAGGCCTAAATATGCACACACGTCTATTTTTCGACCGGACCTGTGATTTCACGGGCGTAGGCAGCTCCCCGTTCTGCAGTTTAAGCGGCTTAGAGTTGCCTGGAACACTGAGTTAAGCGACTTGTCCAGGGTCACACAGCCAACAGGCGTCACCGGTGGTACTGGAACCCCCAGCCAGCTCCATGCACACACTAAGCTGATCTTCCTTCTATATACCATTTTCCTATAGAGTTAGGAACTGGACCTGTGATTTCATTAGTATGGAGAAGTCCCAGGTGAGGAAACTCCCTCTACCAAAGCATGTTGGCACCTCTTCAGAAATTTATAGTCTTACAAAATTGCCTAGGATATGGAAAAGTTAAGTAACTTGCCTAGGGTCATATAGCCATTATTTGTCATAGACAGGACTTGAACCCAGGTCTGCCTGGCTCTTCCTAATGAAGGTAGCTTCCACACAGGGAGTTTCCTATACAGATGAAATAAACAAGTGAAAAAGCAAGTATTAAGCACCTACTATGTGCCAGTTGTCCTGCTACGTTCTAGAGATTTAAAAACAAGCGAGTGAAACAGTCCCTGCCAGAGAAGACATTTAATGGGGAGATAGCTCTCCATCCAGTGTCCCTGGGCTTCTTTGCTTTCTTTCTTTTTTTTTTTTTTTTTTTTTGGTGAGGCAATGGGGGTTGAATGACTTGCCCAGGGTCACACAGCTAGTGTCAAGTGTCTGAGGCCAGATTTGAACTCAGGTCCTCCTGACTCCAGGGCCCGAGCTCTATCCACTGCACCATCTAGCTGCCGCCCCCCCCCCTTTTCTAGGTATCCCAAATGCATGTTGAAAGTGCCTTCTCAGTTTCTGGGTTTTATTTGCTGCTAAAAATTTAACTCAGGTTGTCTAGTGTAAAGTTGTCAGTTATAATGAAATATGACACTTCCACTGTCAAATGGTCTCTTCCCTGTACCTTACACTTTCATAAAGGAAATGATATGTGCACAAAAGGGGGAAGGAGATAAGCATTAATTAACCTGCTATTTGATTCTCTAAATAACCCTAGGTAATATTATCCTCATTTTACATTTAACTGAGGCAGAGTTTAAGTGACTTGCCCAGGGTCACACAGCCATTAAGTGTCTGAGACTGGATTTGCACTCGAGTCTTCCTGATTCTAGACCTACTGTTCCCTCTGCTAGGCTACCTAGCTGCCTCTAGTCATGTAAGACTGAAAGATTTTTTATATTTTTTGTTGAATTCTTCCTTGAAAGCACTGGCTCTATAGTTGAGTCCCTGTATTCAAATCGTGTCCCTAACACCTCCTAACTGTGAGACATTGGGTGAATGATTTCCCTTCTCTGGGCCTCAGTTTCCTCATCTATGAAACAAGGGAGTGGACTAGATGGCTTCTTAGATCTTTACCACCTCTCTAACTATGATCCTGCTCATGCCTCAGAAACATTCACTCCACTTATCATTTGGCAAATATGGATCACATATATGTTGCCTGAGATTAGAAATTCAGCCCTAAAGATATTGGAATACTGAGAAATCCTGTAGGGTCCTTTTCTTTTTTCTTTTCTTTCTTTCTTTTTCCCCCCCCTGCAGGGCAATGAGTGTTCAGTGACTTGCCCAGGGTCACACAGCTATCAAATGTCTGAGACTGGGGCAGCTAGGTGACGCAGTGGATAGAGCACCGGCCCTGGATTCAGGAGGACCTGAGTTCAAATTCAGCCGCAGACACTTAATACTTACTAGCTGTGTGACCCTGGGCAAGTCACTTAACCCCAATTGCCTCACTAAAAAACAAAAACAAAATGTCTGAGGCTGGATTTGAACTCAGGTCCTCCTGAATCCAGGTATCCACTACACCACCTAGCTGCCCCCATTGTAGGGTCCTTTTCAAGAAAGACTACATGTCATGATGGATAGAGGGGCCAACCTTGGGAGTTAGTTTCAAGACCTGCCTTTGGTCTGTGAGAGAGTCACTTAAATTCTCAGTGGTTCAGACAACTCTAAGACTATAAATTGCAGACATTCCTATCTGCATTGGTGAAGGGAGCTTCCACATAGGGAGTTCCCTGTACAGATGAGATAAATGAATGAAAAGCATTTATTAATCACCTACAATATGTCAGGCAAGCAGAGAAAGCAAGATAGTTCTTGTCCTGAAGGAGCTTACATTGCAGTAGAGAACCAGACTTAAAGGGCAGCCAGAACTTGGAAGGGCAGGGGGATGGTATAGAGGCAGCAGCAAGGTTTGGAGATGGCCGGAAGTGGCATGGTGGCCTGATTCCAGAGGAGATAAGCTGAGAGCTCATTTATCAGAGCTCAGGGTCCCAGGAGCAGAATCTGAGTTCCAGTAAAAGGAGGAGGGTCAGAGTGCCAGCTACATGGTTTGGAAATTACAAGAAATCATGTCTACTTCCATAAAAAAAAAATGAAGGCTATAAAGTCCTTAAAGGCAAGATGATTTTCTCCCACCCCTCTGGTGTATAATCTCTTTCGTATTACACCACTCACCTAGTAGGTACTAGTTAAGTGTCAGCTGAATCATGGGATTATAGTCAGCCATCAAGCATTTATTAGGTGCTTAGCTATGGGCCAGGCAAGTTGGATGGGCCATCTAGGCCAACCTTTTAATTGGTTGAGACCCAGAGGAGTCCAGTGATTTCGCAGGTAGTAAGTGGCAGAGTCAGGATTTGAACCCAGGCCAGTCTTCAAAGTCACTGTTTTTTTATGGTTCAAATACTATTCTATTATATTCGCATACTGTAATTTGTTCAACCATTCTCCCAGTCAATGGACACCAACTTTGTTTCTAGTTCTTTGCTATCACAAAAGTGCTGCTATGGATATTTTTGGTGTATATTTACCTTTTCTGCATTTGACTTTTGGGGGTGTATGACAAGCCATGGGATCTCTGGGTAAAAGGTATGGAGATCACAATCATTTTTTAACCTAATTACAAATTGCTTTCCAAAATGGTTGGATCAATCTTCCCACAGGCTTTCCAAAATTGACTATTTCCATCTTTTGCCATCTTTGCCAATTTGATTGGGTATGAGGTACTATCTTGGTTACAAAGCAGTATTCTTTGTGTTAACAAAAAGGTGGAAACAAATAGGGTGCCCGTCAATTGGGGAATAGCCAAACAAATTATTATGTTCTGAGTGTACCAGACAAAACGATAAATATAAGAAATTCAGAGAAATATGGGAAGACTTAATGAACGAATACAGAATGAAGTGAGCAGAATCAGGAGAAAGACACAGGAGACTACAGTAATATAAGCAAAAACAATATTAAAAAAGTATTCAGTATGCCCAAAGGGCGATAAAGCTGTGCATACCCTTTGACCCAGCAATCCCACTTTTAGGTCTTTTGCCCAAAGAGATCATGGAAGGGGGAAAGGGACCCACATGTACAAAAATATTTATAGCTGCTCTTTACGTGGTAGCAAGGAATTGGAAGTTGAGGGGGTGCCCATCAATTGGGGAATGGCTGGACAAGTTGTGGTATATGAATACAATGGAATACTATTGTGCTGTAAGAAATGATGAGCAGGAAGAGTTCATAGAAACCTGGAGGGTCTTACATGAGCTGATGATGAGTGAGATGAGCAGAACCAGAAGAACATTGTACACAGTATCATCAACATTGAGTGTTGACCTACTGTGATGGACTATATTCTTCTCACCAATGCAATGGTACAGCAGAGTTCCAGGGAACTCATGATAGAAGAGGATCTCCAAATCCAAGAAAAAAAAAAGAAAGAAAGAAAGAACTGTGGAGTATAGATGCTGATTGAACCATATTATTTCTTTTGTTTTGGGTGCTGTTGTTTTTTTTTTCTATTTTGAGGTTTTGCATCACTGCTCTGATTTTTTCTCTTGTAACAGGATTAATGCAGAAATAGGATTAATGTTATTATGTTTATATATGTGTGTGTATATATCTATATCTATATGTATATGTATAGAGATATATAGATATAACCTATATCAGATTACCTGCTGTTTAGGGGAGGGGGGAGGGAGGGGAGGGAGGGAGAAAAATCTGAAATTGTAAAGCTTGTATAAACAAAAGTTGAGAACTATCTTTACATGTAACGGAAAAAATAAAATACCTTATACATAAAAAAAAAAAGTATTCAGGGGGCAGCTAGGTGGTGCAGTGGATAGAGCGCCAGCCCTGGAGTCAGGAGTACCTGAGTTTAGGTCTGGCCTCATACACTTGACACTTACTGGCTGTGTGGCCCTGGGCAAGTCACTTAACCCCAATTGTCTCACCAAAAAAAAAAAAAGTATTCAGGCTCCGATTAATTATGATCAGTCTTAGTCCTAGAGAAAACAAGCCTCTTTTCTCTCCATAAAATGTCACTTATGCTATCAGATGTTTGTTTTGTTGTTCGATTGTGCTTAACTGTTTTTTAAATTTTTCTTGTATAAGAGAGGATTTAGGGACAGCTAGGTGGCACAGTGGATGAAACACCGGTCCTGGATTCAGGAGGACCTGAGTTCAAATCCAGCCTCAAACACTTGATACTAGCTGTGTGACCCTGGGCACATCACTTAACCCTCATTGCTCTGCCCAAAAAGAGAGAGAGAGAGAGAGAGAGAGAGAGAGAGAATTCATTGGGGATGAAGAAATGAGGAGGGTTTCATATTGGGAAATGACTGCAGTGTAAAACCTAAACAAGGCCTCAAATACTTATATACTCTATTAGATCTGTTATCTTCCTGGTTAAGGAGTTCCCTCCTATGATGCTAATTGCAACTCATCCATGTCTGCCTATCCCATATGACTCTTGTCCATATCCTTCCATTTAAGTTTACCATAGCAAGTCTACCCAATGTTTTGGAGGCCTTCCTTTCTTTGTCTTGACAACTCAAAGAAACTATTGGAGCCCTCTTCCCATCTGCCATACTTTGCCCTCTCCATGTGACCAGACCATCATCTTTTCCTAGCTTACAATTTCTTGATGATTTCTTTTGCTCCTGTCCTTCCTTGGCTTCTCATTGGATATATGTTACAGCCTGCTTACACCTCCTGTGGCTATTCCTGTTGCTTTCTGGGCAACAAGGCACATTTTTAATTCTTTGGAGATTTTAAAAGTACACCATGTCTCAGTTCCACAGAGCAACAGATAGGATGGTAATATTGAAAAGATGAATCTTTGCTTTCATGGAAAACTTGGTGAAGGTGTTTTTAATTTCCTGAGAGAAATTCAACCCAAGACTTTCTGCCTTTTCAGCCCTGGGCTCAAATAATCCATCTATATTGTGTGCCCAGATATATGTTACCTGTGGAGAAGCTTATAAGAGGTCTGTCTTTACTTTGACTTCTGTTACATCTGGACAGGTTTAATTTATGATTTCTTGAAATATAGCGTCCAAAGTTTTGTTTTTAATTCTGATTTCCAAGGAGTTCAGTGACTTAAATGATCTCTCCTTGACCTGTTTTATAGGTCAGTATCAGTTAACTTTTGTTTTCTTCTATTTTTCAGGCTTTAGATTTTGCTCTAATGTCTCACTATCTCATGTCGTCATTGTTTGTTTTGTTCATTCTAGTTTTCAAGGAGTCTTTTTCTTGAGTAAAGTTTACCACTTTCTCTTCTAAGCTATTCTCCTACTTTTATCCTCCAGAGCTTAGATTTAATCTTTAAATCCCTTGATTCATTTCTTCTAGTTATGTATGCAGTTTTTGTGTACAGCATATTTTTTCCCTTTGTGGCTGCTTCTCGTTGTTATAGAGTTATTTGCAGGAACTGCCTTACTTTTCGATTTGCATTCTCAGTACTTAGCACAATGCTTTACACATAGTTTCATAAATACTTCATTCACTCATTATTTTTGAGGATTTCTAGATTTGCTTAATGCAGCTTGGTGTTTCCTTGATTTACTCTCCCACTTTAGTTCCTGAGTTGGGCCTTCGTGCCTGGGACATCCCCTCCCCTGTTTTTGGGTAGGGTGATTGACCATGCTTGGAGGGCTCCTGAATTGACCTCAAGCTTCCAGAGTTAGGTCCCTCCCTGGATCTTTGAGTTTTAGTATGCCTGTATCTTTAGGGCCTTCTCTAGCATCTAAAGACAGAGTGTTAGGGATCTTAGAATTTCTTGGTCTGGGGGGATCCTAGTCTGGGCTCTGTAGCACCATCTTGTCACTCACTGGTTTGTCAAGGTCACCTCCCTAGACCTTTCTGACATTCCTGGGTCTCTGTCAAGGGAGCCCTTGGCTCTTGCTATCTTTAGATATAGAGACTTGCAGGTTTTATGTGTCCCTGGTCATCTCCATGTGCACTGGGAGGCCTTTTGCGGGCACCAGCTTTGTCAGTTTCACCCTTTCCTATCGCCCTTGGGCTTTTGCCTGACCTCATGAAATCAGAGGAAGAATAATTCACTTACTGCAGTATCTCACTCATTGGATTTCTTGAACATTATTCAAGTCTGGTGTGTACTTGAGGAAGTATGTGGAAGCTAGACAGCCTGTCTCTGGTTCAGGCAGCCATCTTGGATGGAAGTTTCAGGCCCTAAAGATCTCAAGGTCTCTAAAAAGGTTCTAAGCCAAATGTTTTTGTACTTGGAATTTGTACAATCGTCTTTTGCATTTTTAGATCACCTAAAATGGAGGTATTCATGATATATATACCAGGGACCTGCTTCTGGGAAAAGACATAATACATTTCCCCACCATGTCGGGGAGAGCAGCCTCTCTTCATTGTTAAGCTAGGACAGGCTTCATCTTTAAAACTACCAGACTAGGACAGCTTCTGACTTTGTGCCCAGGGGTTGAAGGTCCTATTCCCTGCCCCCCAACACAACCTCAGTAAACTAAACTGGGTGAGGGGGAGGACTACCTCTTTTGACCCTATGGATCTGAGAAATAAGCTTGGAGTTTTCATCTGTCTTGATTGTTCTTTTCACTTTTTAACACAGGCTGGGGACTTCATCAGTGGATCTTGATCCATTTCAGAAGCTTAATCCATGGTGACCTTGGAAGACCAGATTCCAGGCTGGCCAGCTCCACAAGGAAACCCTAATTTCTTAGTCCAGGGGACCAGGACTTGATTGGAGTAGGGAGGCTTTAGATTTGGAACTTGGTGGGACTAAGCTTTCTCATCCTCTGAGAGTGAGGTAGTGTATTAAGAGTGGTTGGTTGGCGGGGGGGGGGGGGGGGGGTGCAGCTAGGTGGCACAGTGGATAAAGCACTGGCCCTGGATTCAGGAGGACTTAAGTTCAAATCCGGTCTTGGACACTTGACACTTACTAGCTGTGTGGCCCTGGGCAAGTCACTTAACCCTCATTGCCCCTCAAAACAAAACAAAAACCAAGAGTGGTTGGTTGTATATTTTTTCTTTTTATACTTTTGAATTATAATTCCTTCATAAAATTTAATCTGATTGTGAGTAGTTAAATGTAACCAGGGTATAGGGTCCCCTAGAATTGGGGGAACACAATCAGTGGCTTGAGCCAGTGTCAGAGTTTAGATATCCCTAAACCCCTTAAATGTACTGGAACCCTAGAAGAGGAGTGAAATGAGACACAGTCAGTCACTGTTATATTTCTAATATTAAATGTCTACTCCAAACTAAATAAGACTCCATTTTAAATATGCAATACAAGTAAGAGGGAAGGTCAATTGCCTTGAGTTTTGTTAGCTACAAAGCTATAACTTTTTCTTTAAACAGGCCCTGGACTTTAAAGGCCATCTCATATAGTTTGTTATTATTATTTAGCATTTATCTTCATGTCATACAACCAAATGGGCTTGTGAAATGCCGATTTGTGGTGCAATAACAAGGACAAAGCAGACATTAGGTAACACAATGCCTATCTGGTCATGTTGACCTTGGACAAGTCACATAACCTATGTAGGCCTCATTTTCCTCATGTGTCAAAAGAAAGGGTTAGATAAGATGATCTCTTAAGTTTTTTTTTCAAATCTAAATCCTGGGATTCTAAGTTCAATTCATTGGAAGTCCCACACTGGGTTTTTAAAAAATCAACTGTACTTGTGTAGGATGAAAGAAAACTATATTTCACATAAAAAGATCTGGGAGTTTTAGTGGCTGCTAATACATTCTGGAATCAGGAAGATTCTTTGTGAATTCAAATCTTGCTTCAAACACTTACTAGCTGAGTAACTCTGGGCAAGTCACTTACTCCTGTTTGTCTCAGTTTCCTCATCTGTAAAATAAGCTGGAAAGGAAAATGGCAAACCATTCCAGTATCTTTCCCAAGAAAACCCTAAATGAGGTCACGAAGCTTCACATACGACTGAAATGACTGAACAACAAGTTCATTCTGAGGCCACAATGTGACATGGTATCCAAAAAAGTTAATGAGATGTTATGCTGCATTAATAGAAGCCTAGTACACAGTGAGGGGTAGGGACTAGACCTGTGACTTTACTGGTATAAATTAACTCCCTCTAACAGTGCAGGTTGACACTTTCTTTGCAGTCTATTCTCTCGGAGAATATCTAGAATAGAAAGAGGAGCTATTTGCATAGATATGGGGTGGGACTTGAATCCAGCTCTTCCCAACTTTGGGGGTCACCTCACTAGCTACGATGCCATGATGCTCTTCTTGGCCCTGGTCACATCCCATCAGAATATTGTCTTTATTTCTGGACTCCAAATATAGGAAGTAGATTCATCAACATCTTGGAGTGGATTCAAAGGAAAGTTACAGAGATGATGAGGGCCCTAGAAATTCCATCATTTGAACACAGGTGATGATCAATGGAGGAGGTTGAGGCCCTCCTACTATTTATAGCCGAGGTACCGCTGGGATCTTTCCCACTTTTTAACTCGAAGTATTGTAAAGTCTGTGGCTCTTTTGTATTCCCTCTCAGGACCTTTTATATTGTCCTCTCATTTCTTGTATTAATGAGTAATTTTTAATGTCTTTCCCCAAATAACCTTCAAGCTCCAAAAGGCATGGACTACACTACATTTTAAGATTCTTTTTAATCTCCATATTGACTAGCATAGAGTTATTAGGACAGTACCTATCAGTAAAAATTAGTGGATTGAAAGGAAAATAATCAAGGGAAGCAGACACAAATAGTGCTATCTTTTAAGAAAAAGTTTTATTGATGTGCTCTGTCTTTACATCACAGGTCTCTCATAACAAAGGAAAACAACTAAACAAAATTAACACCATGACTTCATCTAAAGTATATACAACATTCCATATGTGTACTATCTTCAATCTCTGTGTTTTAAAAAATTGCTTTTTGGGGCAGCTAGGTGGCACAGTGGATAGAGCACCGGCCCTGGATTCAGGAGTACCTGAGTTCAAATCTGACCTCAGACACTTGACACTTACTAGCTGTGTGACCCTGGGCAAGTCACTTAACCCCAATTGCCTCACTAAAACAAAAAAAAAACAAAAAAAAACCACAAAAAATTGCTTTTTAATTAATTTTCTCTCCCTCCCACACCCCTCATCCATTTAAAGGGAAAAGAAAAACGAATTCCTTGTAACAAATTTGTATTGTCAATCAAAATTAATTGCTTTATTGGCTGTATGCAAATATACAGATATGCATATATGTGTGTATATATTTATGAGTGTATATTTGTGCCCTAAATCTGTTACCTTTCTGTCTGGAGGTAGATGGCTTATTTAATCTTCTATCCTCTAGAATTGTGGATGGTCATAGTTCTTACAGTTTTGAAAATTGTCTATTGTTGTATCTGTCATAAATTGTTGGCTTGGTTCTGCTCATTTCATTCTTCAACGCTTTATAAAAGTCTTCACATTTGTCTTTATAATATTGATGTTATATTAGAAATTGTTGTGGTTCTGCTCACTTCACTCTGTATCAATTCATATGTGTGTTTCCATGTCTCTTTGAAATCATCTATTTCCTCATTTCTTACAGTATAGTAGTGCTCTATCATATTCATATACAATTTATTCTGCCATTCCTCTTTTGATGGGCATCACCTTAGTTTAGGTTTTTTGCCACCACAAAAATTGCTGCTATAAATAGTTTTTATATATGGGACCTTTTTCTATTTCTTTGGTCACTTTTCTGTATAGGCCTAGCAGTGGTCTAGCTGGGTTGAAGGACATAAACTCTTTAGTAACTTTTTGTGTATAATTCCAAACTACTTTTTGGAATGTTTATACCCATTCACAGGTACAACAACAGTGCATCAGTGTGTCTGTATCCCCAAATCTCCTCCAACATTTGTCATATCTATTTTTTATCATTGCCAGTCTGATGGGTTTGAGGTAGAACCACAGAATTCTTTAATATGCATTTATTTAATGAGTAACAATTTGGAACAATTTTTCAAATGGCTATAGATTGTCTAGATTCTTTCCCTTGAGAACTATCTGTTCATATCCTTAGACAATTTATCAGTTAAGGGCTCTTTTTCTTATAAATTTGAACCAGTTGCTTAAAAATGAAACCTTTATCAGAGAAACTTGTTACAAAGATGCTTTCCTGGTTTATTGTTTCCTGTTTAATCTTATTTTTATTGGATATGGTTGTGATAAAACTTCATAACTTTTTGTAATAAAAATTATACATTATTCTTTGTGATCCTCCCTATCTTTTGTTTGGTCATGAACTTTTCTCTTATTCATAGATCTGATTTTTTTAATGTTTCTTATTTTTTTATGATATGAACACATATCATAAAACACATATCACATATCCATTTGGAGCCTATTAGATATGAAGTGTTGGTCTAAATTTAATGTCTTCCATATTTATGTTCAATTTCCCCAGCAAATATTGTTAAATAGTGAGTCTTTATCCCAGTAGCCAGAATCTTTGTGTTTATTAAATACTAAGGTACTAGACACATCTGCTTCTTTTTGTTATATAGTTAATCTGTTTCAATGATCGATTTATTTTTTTAACCAGTACCAAATTATTTTGAGAATCACAACTTTGTAATACAGTTAGAGATCTGGACTGCTAGGCCCTCTTGAGTCTCACTTCTTTTCATTATGTCCTTTGAGAGTCTTGACTTTTTTTGCCTCCATCTAAATTTCATTATTATTTTTTCTAACTTTATAAATAATCCTTTGGTTATTTTTGGTATAGTATTGAATAAATTAATTTAGGTAGAGTTGTCATTTTTATTATATTGGTTGATTCTTCTCATGATCAATTAACATTTTTTCCAATTATATATTTGTCTTTATTTCTATAAACAGTGGTTTGAAGTCATATTTAGATAGTTTTTGTGTCTATCTTGGTCAGTAGACTCCCAAGTATTTTATACATTCTATAGGTGTTTTAAACATAATTCTTTTTCTATCTTTTCCTCTTTGGTTTTATTGGTATTGTATAGAACTGATAGTTACTTGCGAAGATTTATTTTATATCCTATAAGTTTGCTGAAGTTAATTTTTAGTTGACTTTTTAGGGTTCTCTGAACTTCATATAAAATCTATAAAAGTAATAATTTTATTTCTTCTTACCTATACTTATTCCTTCACTTTCTTTTTCTTGTTTTAATACTATAGCCTGCATGTCTAGTAATATGTCAAACAGAAACGATGACCAATGGAAATATTTGTTTCACTCATGATTTTATTGGAAAGGACTCTAGTTTATCTCCATTACTTATAATAGTAGCTCTTGATTTTAAATATATGTTATTTATCATTTTAAGGAAAGGTCCATTTATTCCTATGTTTTCTAGAGTATGTGTGTGTGTGTGTGTGTGTGTGTGTGTTTTCAACAGAAATGGGGATAGTATTTTGTCAAAAGTTTTTTCTGCATCTGTTGTTATGATTTTAAAATTTTTGTTATGAAAACAATTAAGTTTATAGTTTTCCTCATAACCAACTCCGTATGCCTGGTACAAATTCAGTTTTATCATAGTATAAAATATTTGTGTTATATTATTTTAGCCTCTTTGCTAATATTTTATTTAAAATTCTTGTATCAATGTCCATTGCGGAGAGTGATCTATAATTTTCTTTTTCTGCTTTGACTCTTTCTGGTTTATGTATCAGAACTCTATCTGCATCATAAAAGGCATTTCATAGGATCACTTACTTTGCTATCTTTATGTAAAGTTTATATAAGTATTGGAATTAATTGTTCTTCGAATGTTTGATTGAATTTGTGAATCCATCTGATTCTGGATTTTTTTTTCCCTTTAGAAGTTAGTTTATGGCTTTTTGAGTTTTTTCCTCTGAAATTAAGTTGTTTAAATTCTCTATTTTGTGTTCTCTTAAGTAGGGTATTTTATATTGTAAATATTCTCTTATTTCATTTGAGTTGTTGGTTTTATTGTAACATAGTTGAGCAAAATACTTTCTAACAATATCCTTTATTTCTTTTTTATTTGCTATGGATTCTTTTTTCTTTTTGATACTGCTAATTTGATTTTCCTCTCCTTTCTAATCAAATTATCTAATTTTTGTCTACTTTATTGATTTAAAAAACAGGTCTTAGTTTTATTCATTAATGCAGTAAGTTTTTTACTTTCAGTTTTGTTAATCTTTTTAATTTTTAGGAATTCTATTTTGTTGCTTAAAATTTATTGCTTTTCTATTATTTTTAGTTGCATTCCCAATTAATTGATCCACTAATTCTCTTTTTTCTTAATAAAAGGCTTTAGCGATATAAATGTTCCCCTAAGTACTGCTTTGGCTGCATCCCCCCAAACTGGTATATTGCCCCATTATTTTATATAATGAAATTATCTATCATTCCTATGATTTGTCCTTTGATCCACGAATTCTTTAGAATTAAGTTAATTTTCTCTAGATGATTTTTGATGCCCTTTTCATTAGTCCTTTTTGGATACCAGTGGGACCAAATTTCTGAGCTGTTTAACATGAGGAGGAGAGGAGAAAAGGAATAGTAAATGGCCTTTTTTTTTTCAGCAAAGTATGAGGTGAGGTGCTCCACTGATAGCATTGGGTGGATAAAGAAGGGAATTATCTAGAAACTGATGTAGATGCATAGAGAACTCATTGACTACCTTAAATTTTTAATAGACATGTAAAGTTGGGTGGTCCAGTGGATAGAGCACTGGACTTGGAATCAGGAAAAAACTCATCTTCCTGAGTTCAAATCCAGCCCCTGACATTATTAGCTGTGTGATCCTGGGCAAATCACTTAACCCTGTTTGCTTCAGTTTCCTCATCTATAAAATGAGCTGGAGAAAGAAATGGCAAATCCCTCCACTATCTTTAACAAGAAAACCCCCAAACAGTCACAAATGTTCAGACACAGCTGAAATAGTTGAGAAACAACAACAAAAAGGAGATGGAGGCAAGGATAGATAAAAGGCCTAAAGCCACAATGTGAGCAGAGTTCTGCATGAATGATGTGAGGAATGCCACAGTTCAGCAGGAGCTTTGGTCCGTGGGTACAATTAAAGAAAACAAGAAGGATGAGTGGTTGTTGTTTCCAAGTCAAATTAAGGAAAAGAGGAGGATCACAAAAGAGACAGGACCACTGCTTTGGGGGTTGGGGAGTCGTGGGACTACAATAACAAGCACAACAATCTTCTAATGAGATTAGATGTCACTTCTCAATTCATTTTTCTTCTGTTTTCTCTACCAAAGAGAATAATCTTTGGACTGGAAAGGAGAATGAAAATGGCTCAGAGAGAGTTGGTGTCCAAGATAAGTAGGGAGATGCTAAGAGAGTTGTCTGTTAAACATTGTATCCTTCCCAGTAGCATGTAAACTCCCTGAGGACAGGGCCTGTTTTTCCATTTTGTTGTATCCTCAGTGCCTGAATAGCACCGTGCATATAAGCAGGCATTTATTAAAGCCTTTTGAATTAAACTGAATTAGACCATACCCCATGGTACTGAAAGAATTGGTGAATGAATGATATCCAAAACTGGCTGAGGATGAGTGTTGTCTTTATTTATTTTTTAAGAAAGCTGGGGGAGGCAGCTAGATGGTGCAGTGGATAAAGCACTGGCCTTGGATTCAGGAAGACCTGAGTTCAAATCCAGCCTCAGACACTTGGCACTTAACTAGCTGTGTGACCCTGGGCAAGTCACTTAACCCTCATTGCTCTGCAAAAAAAAAGAAAAGAAAAGAAAAGAAAAAAAGAAAGCTGGGCTTTGATTCTCCAGAAAATTATAGAATGATTTAGGTGGTAGAGGAAACAGAACTGGCTGTGGAGTCAGGTAGAACTATGTTCAAACCCTACTTTAGACCCTTAGAAGCTGTATGACCCTGGGGCAAGTCACTTGATGCTTCTGTGCTTTGGTTTCCTTCTCTGTAAAATGAGGAAAAATATTCTGGCCACATGAGACGTCAGGATTCATTGTTTTTTTTTGCGGGGTGGGGCAGGGTAATGAGGTTTAAGTGACTTGCCCAAGGTCACACAGCTAGTAAGTGTCAAGTGTCTGAGGCTGGATTTGAACTCAGGTCCTCCTGAATCCAGGGCCAGTGCTTTATCCACTTCGCCACCTAGCTGCCCCTAGGATTCATTGGAAAAGAGACCCTGATGTTGGGAAAGACTGAAGGCAAAAGGAGGAGGGGATGGCAGTGGATGAGGTGGATAGATGGTATCATAGAAACAATGAACATGAACTTGGACAGACTTGGAGAGATAGTGGACAGCAGAAGGGCCTGGCATGCTATGGTCCATGGGGTCACGAAAAGTCAGATATGACTGAACAACAACAAAAATGAGGGGGTTGGATTCAGTGGTCTCTAAAGTCCTTTTCTGCTCTAAATCTGTGATCTTAGGAACTAGAAAAGCAAGTAATCATTATAAATAATGTGGCACACTCTACTCCTGCCGTAAAGTCTCATATCTTTTTTTGACAGAATTACTGAACTGGTAGACCAGGGGAAGCTGTAGAGGCGCCATTTTATTAGATAGAAACTGGGATGTGTGTTTTTTGTACCTTTTTTTTCCTCTTGGAGACCTAGTTGTTCAATATTTATCAGCATACTTCTGGCTGTGAGGGAATTTAGAGATCATCTACTCTAGTGCCCCTCATTTTACAAATGAGGAAACTGAGACTTAAGGAGGCTAAATGTCATACAGGTTTTGGTTGTTCACTTATTTCAGTTCGCTTTGTGAGCCCATTTGGGGTTTTCTTGGCAAATTTACTGGAATGGTTTGCCATTTCCTTCTCTCATTTTACAGATGAGGAAACTGAGATTAAACAGGGTTAAGTGACTTGCCCAGGGTCACATAGCTAGTAAATGTTTGAAGCCAGGTTTGAATTCCAGAAGATGTGTCTTCCTGACTCCTGGCACTCTATCCACTGAACCACCTAGCTGCCTATTATTGTGTCACAAGAAATGACAAATACAAAGAACTCAAAGAAACTAAAGCCTTCTCCCTGGTTCTCTCTCCTTACCTCTGCCATTTCCCCTCTGTGGCCACTTGTTAGATATGTTGTAGAGGGGCAGCTAGGTGGCACAGTGGATAAAGCACCAGCCCTGGATTCAGGAGTACCTGAGTTCAAATCCGGGCCTCAGACACTTGACACTTACTAGCTGTGTGGGCCTGGGCAAGTCACTTAATCCCCATTGCCCCCCTAAATAAATAAATAAATAAATAGATAGATAGATAGATATGTTGTAGAGGGGATTCTATGCCAGATATGGGTTGGACTGAGTGATTTCTGCAGTTCCCTCTTCCCCAACTCAAATTCTGTATTTCTGTGATGGGCGTTTTCTCTTTGTGCCAGTATCGTTTGAGAAAAGATAAACAGACTGATAGTATTCCGAGATTGTGAAGGATTATGTGCTGGTCACCTTGAAGATACCTCTGCCACCACCAGGAGAAAAGCTAGTGATGTCAGAGCACTTAATAGTACCATAGATCTAAACTGGAAGAGGCCTTCTATTCCAACCCTCACATTTTACAAATGAGGAAACTGAGGCACAGGGAGACTACATGACTTGCCTACGGTCACAGAGGTAGTAAATTTCAGAAGTGGGATTTGAACCCCGATCTTCATGTACTTTATTCTCATCTCTGCACTCTATGACTGTGCTACAACAGCTCACTTGCTATTCCTCACACCTGACACTCCAACACCCATCTCTATGCCTTTGCAATGGCCATGGCCCAAGCCAAGAATGCTCATCCTCCTCACCTTCCTTTTAGTTTCCCTGGCTTTCTTCAAGACTCAGCTCAAGTCTTGCCTTCTGGAAGTAGGCCTTTTCTTTTTTTTTTCTTTTTTTTAAAATTAATAAAGTATTTTATTTTCTTTTTTTTACATTACATGTAAAGATAGTTCTCATCTTTTGTTTATACAAGCTTTACAATTTCAGATTTTTCTCCCTCCCTCCCCTCCCTTCCCCCCTCCCCTAGACAGCAGGTAATCTGATATAGGTTTTATATATATATATATATATATATATATATATACACACACACATAATAACATTAATCCTATTTCTGCATTAGTCATGTTATAAGAGAGAAAATCAGAGCACTGATGAAAAAAGAAAAGAAACAACAGCACCGAAACCAAAAGAAATAGTATGGTTCATTCAGCATCTATACTCTGCAGTTCTTTTTTTTTTTTTTCTTGGATTTGGAGATCCTCTTCCATCATGAGTTCCCTGGAACTCTTCTGTACCATTGCATTGGTGAGAAGAATATAGTCCATCACAGTAGATTAACACTCAATGTTGATGATGAAGTAGGCCTTTTCTGATCCCCATCCCTACGGCCAGTGCCTTCCCTCTGAGATGATTTTCCATGTACACTCTATAGATCCTGTGTAAAAATACTCATTTTCTGTTGTTTTTGCCATTAGAATGTATATTCCCTGAGGACAGAAACCATGTTTTTGCTTGTCCTTGAGAAGTGCTTAGCATAGTACCATTTATCATAGCAAGTACTTAATAATGACTGTTGAGTGATTGAACTCTTTTTTTTTTCATTTGAATGGTTAATTATTTACAATGGGGGGGGGCAGGGCAATGAGGGTTAAGTGACTTGCCCAGGGTTACACAGCTAGTAAATGTCAAGTGTCTGAGGCAGGATTTGAACTCAGTTTCTCCTGAATCCAGGGCTGGTGCTTTATCCACTGTGTCATCTAGCTGCCCTGATAGAACTCTTTCTGCTGTAATGAGTAGACAGGTTGTGCTAGTAAATATTTAACAATCATCCCTCCCCCTAAAATGTATTTGGGACACATGTTTATGTTTAATCTGTATTCTTAACATTTTCTCCATGACTTCCTTTTTTTCTTTTTAAAATATTGTATTTTTTTCCAATTATGTGTAAATTTTAAAATGTTGAGTTCTAAATTTTCTCCCTCTCTCTTCCCTCATTGAGAAGGCAAGCAATTGGATACAGGTTCTACATGTGCAGCCATGACTTTCTTAAGTCTAGACAATCAACAAAACAATAAATCAAGCCCTGATTTGTGTCTTTTCCTGATTTTGGAGGTGTAAATGCTGACACTGAAAATTAAACAATCAGCCCTTTTCAGGAGGAAGGAGCTCTAGCATACTTCTGTACCCAGCTCATGGCTCTTTCCAGTAACTGTGTGACCTTGGTAGGGCTGTAAGTAGGAATTTTTCACCTTGGGCAAAAATGTTGTGGGAGGAGGGGGTGGTAGTAGCCCAAAGAAATAGTGGGCAGGGGGCAGTGGTGATGTCACAGGGGGCAGTCTGACCATGGGTGCAGTCATAGCAGGAGAAGGGGCGACCTATTCTCTGGCTCTCTCCCCTGTAGGGGATGGAAAGTGCAGCGAGGAGAGCTGGCCCCAGGAAATGGGAGCTACCTGGGGATGGCAGCTATACCGCATGGTGGTGGAGAATGTTGAGGGGAGGCATGAGGCCCATAGAGGCCAAGGGGGAAAAGTATTCTCTCTCAGGAGAAAATGTGGCCTTTCTCTATGTGGCATCCAGAGGCAAGGTGCCGTTTGCTCTGTGCTAATTAAGGTTTTGGACCTTGAAAAAGTCTTTCTTTTCCCTGGGTTTCATTTTCCTCATTTGTAAAATATAGGATTTGGACTTAGATGATATCTAAGATGCTTTTCATTTCTGCCATTCTACGAGTTATAAGTATGATGAAGCAACTGCTTGATTTCGGGATAAACTCCTTCTCAGATTCTGTTTTGTTTCTTTATAACCCGAGAAGGGCTAAAGGCAAATTGGCACGATCGGTGTGTGTGTTCTTGCATACATTTAAGTTCTCAGGAGTTGGGATGACTCTAATTGGAAAATTATAAAGCAATATATCCCAACATAAAGTAGTATGAATATTGCTATTATTAAACTACTTTTTAGACACTGGTAGGGGGGGCACCACCCATAGACCCTCCCCAACCCCTAACGTTCCCTGTCTTAAAGCTTTCTGATATAAGTAAACTCACAAGATAGGAAAAAAACAACAAGCAAACCCATTACTTCTTATGCATTCCATTAGTTACAAAGCAGTCTGGAGGTGTGTTGGAGGCGGTTGGCTTTGGAGTTAAGACCTGGGTTCAAGTTCTGACACATACTGACTATGTGACTCTTGGCAAGTCACTTAACATCTCATTGCAGTTAGGTGGTGCAGTGGATAAAGCACCAGCCTTGGATTCAGGAGGACCTGAGTTCAAATCCAACCTCAGACACGTGACATTTTACTAGCTGTGTGACCCTGGGCAAGTCACTTAGCCCTCATTGCTCCTGGGGGGGGGGGGACACAAACATCTCAATGCCCCAGGCATTAAGTGAGGATCTATAGATTGGTAGAGAGAGTTTCTTTACTGAAAGTTCCCCAGTGAAATCATATACCAGTGAAATCACTGATCCAACCACAGATCAGCTCATTTCATTAAAACAAGAAAGACTGAATGCAATATTTATGCCTGAGGAAATATCAGAATTTGGCTTTTTCTGCCATTTGTTGATATCCAGATCAGTTGTTAGGAAAAGGACCCTAAGTGCTCCCTACTTAATTACATAAAAATATAACACATATTTGTAAATAAAAGATGAGGCAACCTCAAACAAGTGATTTTACTTTGGAAAAATTAACTCCTGCTGAAGGGACATGGTCCGATCAGAAGGTACCATCTTGTAGCCTGTTCCTAACTCCCTATTCCCACAGAATGCAAAAGCTCAAACCAGATCCTGAAATATCATCCCGTTATTCTCAGATGCTCATAAATAGAGATTTGAGTCATGATTCTAAGAGTGATATATACACAGTACAAGTACCCTTTAAATAAGCACAAAGGGAATTCTGAATTGATCTAACCATTCTGGAGGGCAATTTGGAACTATGCCCAAAGGGCTATAAAACTCTGCATACCCGTTGATCCACCAATACCACTGCTAGGTTTATATCCCAAAGACATGAAGAAAAAAAAAGAGAATAGGACCTATTTATACAAGAATATTTATAGCAGCTCTCTTTGTGGTGGCTAAGAATTGGAAAAATCAAAGGAATACCCATCAATTAGGGAATGACTAAACAAGCTGTGGTATATGATTGTAATAGAATGTTATTATGATATAAGAAATGACAACCAAGATAATTTCAGAAAGGCCTGGAAGGACATACATGAACTAATGCATAGTGAAGTGAACAGAACCAGGAGAACATTGTACACGGTAACAGCAATATTATTCCATGTAGAACTGTGAATAACTAAAGACTACTTGTGGATTGTACATATATAACCCCTATATAAGATTGGTTGCTGTCTTGTGGAGGGGGGAAGAAAGGGAGGGAGAGAGAAAAATTTGGAACTCTAAATCTTATGAAAATGAATGTTGAAAGCTACCTTTACATGTAACTGGAAAAAAAAAAAGAATTGTTAATGACTGAGCTATTCTCAGCAATACAATGATCCAAGACAATTCCAAAAGACAAATAATGAAGCATATTATATGTCTTCGGAGAAAGAACTGATATTGTTTGGATACAGACTGAAGCATGCTATTTCTCACTTTCTTTCATTTTTTTCTTTTATTCGAGCATTCTTGTTTTTTTGTTTTGTTTTGGCGTTTTTTTGCAGATCAATGAGGTGACTTGCCCAGGGTCTCGAGTCTTCTTGTACAAAATGACTAATATGGAAATGTTTTACATAATTGCACATGTATAACCTATATCTGATTGCTTACTGTCTCAGGGAGGGAAGAGGGAAGGGAGTGAGGAATAGAATTTGGAACTCAATTCTTTAAATAAAAATGTTTAAAAATTTAAAAACAACAACAACAAAATAAATAGATACATGAATAAACAAACGAGCACAGAGCCATCAGCAGTCCTTTGTGCTTAAATACTAAAGACAGAGTCAGCTAGTGATACAGTGGATAGAACCTGGAGTCAGGAAGACCTGAGTTCAAATTTGGCATCAGATGCTTCTTTTACTATGCAATGTGACCCTGGAAATGTTCCTTAACCTCTGTTTCCCCAACTATTTTTTGTTTGTTTTTGTTTTTGTAGGGCAATGAGGGTTAAGTGACTTGCCCAGGGTCACGCAGCTAGTTAAGTGTCAAGTGTCTGAGGCTGGATTTGAACTCAGGTCCTCCTGAATCCAAGGCCAGTGCTTTATCCACTGCGCCACCTAGCTGCCCCTCCCCAACTATTAAAAAGGGAATAATATTAGCACCAACCTAGCAGGGTTGTTGTGAGGATCAAATGAGATAATATTTGTAAAGTATTTAGCACAGAGTCTGTTATATAGTAGGTGCTATATAAATGTCCATTCCCTTCCATTCCCCATTCGTTAAGTATATACACTCAAAATTTTAGCCATAGTAGACTGTATTCAGGGCATCTAGGTTACATGGTAGATGTGTTGTGTTAAGGGCTAAAATTCTAGCTAGTCTGTCTAAAATTTCTAATGAGTGGTCGCCAATAAATTATAAGCTTTAGTAAGAGTTAGACTTTTAAGCATTTATTAAGGAGAATAAGAATTTGGTAAAGAGAGAGAAAGGCCTAGATTCCTATCTATTAAAGGGAGAGCACATTTCCAGTCCGCTCTCCACCAGAGTCCAAAGGAAAGAACGTGAGACCGAGCACCAGTCTCTTCCTTCCTCCTCCCACTAGCCCACGTCACTTCCTGACGCCAAAGAAAAGACTCCTGGTCTTGCCCTCAAAGACCTTCACTTCATGGGCAGAACTCTTCTACAGTAAGTCTCCAGCAGGTGGCGTCATTCCAATCATTACAGTTGGGCCTAGAGTCAGGAAGACGTAAGTTCAAATCTGACCTCAGACACTTACCACATGTGTGACCCTGGGCAAGTCACTTAACCCTGTCTGCCTCGGTTTCCTCATCTGTAAAATGAACTGGAGAAGGAAATGGCAAGCCACTCCAGTATATTTGCCAAGAAAACCCCAAATGGGGTCACAAAAAGTCAGACACGACTGAAAATGACTAAACAACAGGCTAATATTAAGGAAAAACTATAGTTATTCCATGACAGTCATTTAGAAATTTACCTGTTTTATGTAACAGTTGCTTAATATGCTGATAGAAAAAATTTGTTATGGGAAAACGCCCACTATTTTAATCAAATTAACATCCTTTTAAGAAGACTTGAATTATTTGTTTCTTTTTTAATCATAGATCTAGACCTGGAAGGCACCTCAAAAGACATCTCATTAATTTTAGATGAAGGGAAATTGATCTCCGATCAACTCCATAGCCCAGAAAGCCCAGCATATAATCACAAAGTGGTACGGAGGCAAACTGTAGAAATGCTTCTAAGCCCTGATCCCTTTATGAAGCATGAACACCTTTTTCTGAGTTAATCAGAAGGGAACAATGATTGCCTGAGCAAATATATTAGCTCCTTTCTTGGAGGCTTTCAACATGTAAGCCTTGGGAATTCTAACTTGGGAGCTTTATGGAGGAGACCTCTGTAAAAGATTTCTCCTTTTTTCCTCCTCTCTCTTCCATTGGCCATGAGACACCATGGGAATTCAGTCATTTGAGAGAGTTTGAGGTACAGTGGAGTGAGAAAAGACATGGAAACAGAAGGCAATCACTCAAGGGAGAAAGCAGCAGACCCCTGGCACCAGAGGATGTTGCTGGCTATTGGCTCAAGAGAGAGTCAGCCCTAATCATGCTGGGAGGACTGTCTAAGGATAGACTTCCAGGCTCGTAGTTTCAGTTGTTGGTTGCCTTGGCACACATGGCTTGGCTGCCATTGTCTTCTGTTTGAGACAGAGATTACATCCCAAAGTTATGAGAGAAATGTTTTATAGCTACTGCTCCTACTATGCCATCTTCATAAGTGTTTTTGTTGAGAGGAGCTCGTAATGTCAACCTGAGCTTCTGCCATCTGGGGACCCAATTTGTGAGTGTGAGAGGAAGTTCCAGGAGTATCCAAGGGAGTGCTATATAAGAGGGGAAAACTGAGGCCTTGGTCTATTTCCAATTCTGAATAGCCCTCTGGAGACCTGGGATGGCTATCCTGGGAAGGTGTAGGTAGCTTACTCTTTGCAGCAGCTACCCTCTTCATTCTCCTTCTAAACAAAGTCCAAATCACAGGATAATGCGATGAATTTGCATGACTTTTAGACCCTGTGGAAAATGGGACTCATTGGAAGAGGAGAATTGTATTGATTGCTAATGGGTTACTCTGATTCCTTTATGTATTTTTACTACACTATTTACGGGCTGTTATACACCGTCTATGTTTTTTTAATTTTCTGTGGGACAGAATCAAGACTGTCCCATATCTGATATTTTCATTTTTCCTTTGAGTGCTTATATGGGACCTGCAGAAACCTGGATGAGCTTTTTTCTGAGATATCCCATTGGGATTCTAAGTAAAGGCTCTACAAGTCAAAAAGAGAATTTATTTTAGGCTCATCTTAAGATTGGATCCTGGTCCGTGTAAACAGAGTAAGGAGGTTCTAGACCAAGGTTTCTAGTCACAAGTACCAATGATGAAACAAAAAAAAGAGGGACAAAGTTCAAAATAAGATGAACTAGGTGTTCTCATATACTTAGGTAAGATTTTCCACCTCCTATTCTAAGTTATTTTCCTTACAATTCTTTTCTGCAGAACTTTTATATTTTAAATATATATATTTAAAATATCTTTGCATATATTATTAAATCATAATAGTTACATATTTACAATTTGCTTCATTTCTTCCAGGCGCTGTACTCTTATAGTTCTTATGATGAAGTAATTTTTTTTATCAGAAGCTTTACTTAAGGTTCTTATAGAGTTCTTTTTTTCTCAATTCGCCTCATAAATGTTTTGACCCATGATCTTACTTCCTAGTATTCAGGGTCTTCTTTCATTTACTTCCATCTCCATCCTCAATTCCTGATTTAGAACTTTGTGACAGGGCCAGGGTTTACTGCCTTTTGCCTTCTTGGATGGCATAGTCAGGCCTTTGTTCATTCTGCCATCAATTTTGTGGACTCCTACCACTACTTTTTACTTTTCACAGTGTGTATACATATTAAAGTATTGGAAGATTTCAATCTTTTTGTGTAATAGTGGGATGAAGCAATCATGAGAAAACTATTTTGTATTTCTTTATTTCTTATACATTATACAGTTCAGGGCTCTTTTTCAATTTTTTGTGGGAGTATATATGGAAGAGGGGCAGATAGGTGGTGCAATGGATAGAATGCAGGGCCTAGAGTCAGGAAGACTAATTTTCTTGAGTTCAAATCAGGCCTCAGTCACATACTAGCTGTGTGACCCTGGGCAAATCACTTAACCTTGTTTGCCTTCATTTCTTCATCTGTAAAATGAACTAGTGAAGGAAATGGCAAACCATTCTAATAAATTTGACAAGAAAACCCCAATTGGGGTCATGAAGAGTTGACAACTGAACAATGACTGAACTGAACACATGTGGTCTAAGAGCTAGACTCCTTTGCAACTATTTCTGCTGCCATCTTAAGTAGAAGTCTTCTGTTTTTAAATTGTGGATAAATGTTATATCCTGGTTTTTGTGGACAATAGTTTTATCTGTGATAATGCAATGTATTGGTTGACTTTGCAGGATATTTTGAGGTATCTATTTGTTGTATGGGGATATGTCATCTGTAAGTCTATGAAAAGTAGTGAGCTTCTCATACTTTTTTTGCTTTAATTTTTCTGACTTTTTTTTTTGCAACATGGCTAATATGGAAATGTTTTGCTTGACTTCACATATATAATCACATGTATAATCAAGGCAGCTAGGTTGCATAGTGGAAAGAGTCTCAGGTCTGGAGTCAGGCAGACTCCTCTTCCTGAGTTCGAATTTTACCTCAGACACTATGACCCTGGGCAAGTCACTTCACCCTGTTTGGCTCAGTTTCCTCATCTATAAAATGAGCTGGAGAAGGAAATGACAAACCACTCCTGTATCTTTGCCAAGAAAACCTCAAACGGGGTCACGAAGAGTCAGACCTGATCGAAAAGACTAAAAAACAAAAACAACATGTATAATTGGTATCATAATCCTTGCCTTCTCAATGGGTGGCAGGAGCAGGAGGGAGAGAATTTGGAAATCAAAATGTAAAAAAAGTGTTGAAAATAAATTAATTAAAACATGTTTTAAAACCACAAGTAGTGAGCTTCTGATCTATAATTCCAGCCAACAGGTCATGCCTTCATAGGTATTCAATTGGTGTTAAATGTTATAGAATATAGTCATATGTTGGACAGTTTCAACTATTTCCTTATGTAATCTATATGGATCACTAAATCTGGGCTCCTTAAGAAAGTGACTATCTTCGTCCATCTGCAGAAACTTCTATTGCTATAGGTCAGGGCTTCTTAAACTTTTTCCACTCATAACCTCTTTTCATCTAGAAATTTTTACTCCACCCTGGCTTTATAGGCATATAAAATAGGAATACATAACCTTTTACTCTTGCCAAATTTTTTGTGACCTCCACATTCAGTTACATGACTCCATCCTGGGTCACTGATCCACAGTTTAAGAAGCTTTGCTATAGGTGACTACTGTTTATGTTAATGGATTGTACCATTAAATGGCCATTGTTATCAATGGCATGTGGCTATCAGTGAGACCTCTAATGGGATCTCTGGCTCTCTCAAAGTCATCAGGTCACCTGAGCACACCTATCTCAGAAAATTCATTCACCTAGGATCAGGAAACACATACACACACACACACACACGTACACACCCACAGACACATGGCTGTTGAGTAGCATAATGTAAACAACCACCCCTTCCCAACCAAACAGCTTAAAGCAGCACTCACTCTTTCAAGGTTGCAAAGAAAAGAGTTTGAGAAATGGGCAGGCCAACCCTTTTATATGCACACTCAGTTTCGGCTCAGCAGCTCCTGAGTCATCCCTTCTTCTGGTTTTGCAGCCTATCAGAAGACTTTTCATCCTCACACAGTCTAACCCCTGAGTCACTCATGGCTGGAAACTGACTCCCCAAAGTTTCCATTTGGTTGGATTAGAAGCAGGTAGTGAAAACTTGCATATGCTTTAAGGACTGAGCCTTCACTGCCAGGTCCCCTTCCCCCTTCATTAGTTCTGTTTCATCGACTTGATCAGGAGGTAAACCACTTCCAGGTATATTCAATAAACCTATTAGTGCATACTTATCATCAGCTTTTACTATTGTTTGGTGAAATGGTCTTCTTATTCCAAAAATATTTCTTTAGTTTGTTGACCTGTTTAGCATGTACTCTAGGAATGGATCTCAAGCTTCTTCATTGTTTTTGGTAAGGAAGTACTAATCTTTCTATAGTTATCTTTGGATGATGGATACTGTGTTTCATTCACAAAATATAGGTTCTGGGAGGCAGAAAAGAAGATGGCAGAGTGGGAAGAAGTACAGGGAGCCCTTCTCCTCACCCCAAATTAAAAAAAAACTCCCCCAAACAGATCTAGAAAATTTACTCAAGTAAATCCTGATAGGTAAATCCAAGGAAAAACAATCAGTTATTTTTTTCTGGCTCAGCTAGGCATAAATAGACAAAGAGGTCTGTGGATATTGGTGATAGGGTCTGGCCAGGAGCAAGCCACATGGAGCATTCCAGATCAGGGAGACACTATGCACCAGGGCAAGATGAGGTTCTATTTCCAGTATAGAGGGGTTTCAACTTGTGTAGGGAAGAGAAACAAGTACCAGCTGGCAGTTTTGTCGCTCACCAACTGGCCCCCAGGTCACAGTGAATATTCAGGACAGACTAAAGAGGAGACCTATCCCTAGGGGTAAGGAGCAGGTGTCAGCCCTAGGCTGTGTATTAAGCAAGGAGAAAGTTTAGAAGCTACTAGTACTGGGTGTCTCTGAGCCCTGGAGCAGAGCAGGGACTCATTTCCAACTTCTGGATCAGTCTGAATCCTGAAGTGGAATGTCCTGGGCCAGGAAACCCAGAGCAAAGGGGAGCGTACATTTCTGTCTCTCTGAACCAGCAGAGCTCTCCATCTGTGGCTGAGACCAGTAGCATTCTACTGAAACTCCAAATGGGCAAATCCAAAGGCCTCTTGCTCAAACCCAAAACAACATGCAGAGCTCAGACAAGAGTGCCAGGAATCAGACTTTGACCTAGATCAGACTGCTTTGGGAACACTGAAAATTTACAGGTCCTCATCCTAAGCTGTCTCTGAGATCTCAGAATAGCACAATATCAAATATCCCCAAGAAAACAGCAGAAAGGCTAGTCTAGACATTTCTTCCAGAAGTGCACAAAGACTTGACCCAAAAGAAAATCTGAAGTTAGGGAGTAAGCTGGAAGAATGAGTGAACAAAAGAAGAATCTCACCATAAAAAAGTTATTATAGTGTGTGTACACACACACACACACACACACACACACACACACACACACACACACACAGAGGGACCCTCAAGACATAAACCTAGAAGTGAATGACTCCAAAATGCTTACAAAGAAAACCTCAAAAACAAAATAAAACAAACTAGAGTTTTGGTACAATTCAACCAGAATTTCTAGATGAGATAAAGCAGGAGTTAAGAAAAAGGTATATGGATAAAGCACCAACCCAGGATTCAGGAGGACCTGAGTTCAAATATGACCCCAGACACTTGACACTTACTAGCTGTGTGACCCTGGGCAAGTCACTTAACCCCCATTGCCTCACAAAAGAAAAAAGAGTATAAAATGTTTTAATAAATAAAATGATAATTCTAGAGGGAAAATTGGAAAAGAAATGAGAGCTATAAAAAGAGGAACTGATAAGAGAATTAATAGCTTGGCACAAGAAGTACAAAACCTTGCCCAAGTTTGCTCAACTCCCTGAAAATTTAAATGGACCAGCAGAAGCCCATGACTACATAAGACAATAAGGAATATCAAAGTAATAAAACCCCTGACAAAATAGAAAAAACCTAAGGCATCTTGTAGGGAAAACAAAATGACCAGGAAAACAGATTGAGGAGAAAAATTTAATTATAATTGGATTACCCAGAAGTCATAACCAAAAGAAAAGCCTAGATATCATATTTCAAGATATCTCAGAAATCAAGAAAAGTGCCCACATCTTTTAAAACCAGAGGGCAAAGTAAAAATAGGAAGAATCCACCCACCACCACTGCCTGAAGGAAATCCCAAAATGAAAATACACAAGAACATTGTAACCCAAATCCAGAGATTCCAAGTCAAAGGAAAAAATACTACAAGCAGGCAGAAAGAAAAAAATCAAGTACTGCAAAGCCCCAGTCATGATTTAGCAGCCCACTATGAGGGAGTGGAGAGCTTAATATACAATAGTCCAGAAGGCAAAGGATATATATAGGCTTATAACCAAGAGTCACTTACCCAGCAAAACTGAGTATAATCCTACAGGGGGAAAAAACATACTTTTATTGAAATAGAGGGCTTCCAGTCATTCTTAATGAAAAAACCCGAGCAGCACAGAAATCTGGGGGTGCAAACACAGGAATTAAGAGAAATACAAAAAAAGGTAAACATGAATGAACAACTATAAGGTATTAAACAAGGATAAACTGCTTAGATTCTAGTGTGGGGAGATATTACATATGTTCCTATTTAATCCTATCATCATTAGGGATCACAGAGGGAGTCTAATTAAGCAGAAAGTCTATGAGTGGTTCTTGATGATCTTAAAAGAATAGAAAAGGAAGCAGGGGAAAACGACATTAAGGGAGGGAAGAGAGAAGAAAATTAGAAAAAATTATTTAATAAGATTGGAGTTCACAAGTAGAAATCTATATGAAGAAGGAGGAAGGGTATAGAGCTGCTGATACTCGAATCTCACTTTCATCTGAACTTGGCAAAGGGGGAAAGAATATACACACACAGAGTTGGATACAGAAGCACATTTCATTCAACAGGGAAATAGGAGGGAAAGGGGAAAAGGGGGAATTAGAGGCAGGGTAGATTAAGGGAGAGATTTGTCCTAAGCAATACAACCTCTAAATAAGGACATACAAAAATATCTATAGCTCAAAGATTTGGAAACTGAAGGGGTAACCATTAACTGGGGAATGGCTGAGCAAGTAATGGTATATGCATGATGTGAGAATACTACTGTGCTATAAGGAATTATGAAAGGGATAATTTCAAAGAAACCTGGAAAGACTTATTATTTTTTGTGTGTGTGAGGCAATTGGGGTTAAGTGACTTGCCCAGGGTCACACAGCCAGTAAGTGTTAAGTGTCTGAGGCCGGATTTGAACTCAGGTCCTCCTGACTCCAGGGCCTGTGCTCTATCCACTGTGCCACCCAGCTGCCCCTGGGAAGACTTATATGAGCTGATACAAAGTCAAGTAAGTAGAACCAGGAGAATAATTGATAAAATTTTAACAATATTGTAAAGACAGATAACTGCAAGAGTCAGGAACTCTGATCAGTGTAATAACCAATCCTAATTCCCAAGGACTAATGATGAAACATGCTACCCACCTCCTGATAGGTGAAAGACTTGAGTGCAGGGTAAGACATTTTTTGAACATGGCCAATGAGGAAATTTGTTTTGCTTGATTATGTGTTTGTAACAGGGATTGTAACTTTTTCAACTTGGGGAAGGCAGATTTTTTTTTTTCTGATTGAAAAATGTGAATTTAAAAACAAGACATGGGTTTTTGTTAGCATGTTTTTCAAATCTGTTTTTGGTTTCTAATATTGTTCTGAAAGTGTATATTATACCAGTATTGCATAGGTAAGTATTCATTATTGAACATGTTCTTCCTATTCTGCCTTGATTTCAGGATGCTAGCAAGTCTCTTAACATATTTGGCTACAACCTTCTCTTTGGTATCTTTATATTTGATATGTCTTATTTGGAAGATACCAGGTTGTGTGTGTAGCATCATTTTCATCTATGTATTGTTTAAATGTGACCTCTAGAATCAAATTTAAGCTTTTAATCTCTGCCTTTCCAGGCTGTACTTTAAGAATTTTAAATTTATCAAATCCAAGTGACATTTTGCTATCATTTGATAAAGATTCTTCAAGTTGTTCAGTACATCTTTTGGTAAACTTGATGTCATTCATTCTTTCTTTCTTTTTTTGGGGGGGGGGCAGGACAATGAGGGTTAAGTGACTTGCCCAGGGTCACACAGCTAGTAAAAGTCAAGTGTCTGAGTCCGGATTTGAACTCAGGTCCTCCTGAATCCAGGCCAGTGCTTTATCCACTGTGCCACCTAGCTGCCCCCTGTCATTCATTATTTCAAATGATTAATAAGATGTTTTGGTTCAAGTCCCTTTTTAATTTGAAAGTCATCCTTAGCTCTATTTAGGAAAGAGGATAATGGATTTAACTCTAGGCAGAGCCACAATGTATATTATTAATTGTCTTTCTGAAAAATAGCACATTTTACATCCATTTTTCCTTATTGGGCTAGTGGTGTGTTTTACATAGATAATGGTCTTCCACATGCATATCACCTACTCTAGTATTCTCCCTGTACTTGGGTCTACTTTAAATGTTTTCAATAAGCCATGAGAGTTGGAATTAAGTTTAAGGCTTTGTGAAAACCAACAAAGGCAGTGAAGTGAGGGCCAATGTGAGAAACTGGCTGAACTCTCCTGGACTACTGGGCAGTGTGTGCTGGCTCAGTGCTGAAGCACTTAGAGTTTTAAAATAATGACACTGTCAGGAAGGGCTACCTATCTCCTCTTGATTATTTCCTCTTCTTTCCTGAGTGATGTGGAACTCTATCTCTCATGGACTTCCATGAAGGGTGAGGAGAAGGACTCCTCTTTCCACTTCCCCGACCTGCTCCCTGCCCCCCAATTTCCACAATGCACTATCCAGGAGCGCCTGGACCTTTTACCTATGGTTGTCTCTTCTGCTTATGTTTCATTCTCTGAGCATAGGTGACCAAACAACAATCCTGAGATAGATGTTTTCCAACCCTAAGGGGAACCTCATGAGTCTAAGAGGTTTGGAACTCCTTGTCCCCTCAGTCAGAGCTGATTGGCATGAGGAGGCTTCTGTAAACATAGCCTTCTCAGAAAAGATGGGATGATGAAACCAAACTCTGGCCTGGCTGGCCAGAAAGCATGGACCTTGAGGGATTGTTCAGACAGTGCAGAGCTGAAGATGCAATGCCTATTTGTTTAACAGTGCTACTAAATATCTTATGTTTTATTGTTAAGTATCAATCTTTGGGGAGAGTGTAATAGGAGTTATAGATTATTATATTTCTGTTCTAAATATTTCTTTTTATGTTGGGGAAAATAAATAGACGTTTGGATATCTGAGCTATATATTATACACTGTGTGTACCTTTTTCCCTTTTTAGAAAATCTCAGTCACGAGCCAAACTTAACTTTTTAAGTGATTTTTCCCTAGGGTTCCAAGTTGGAGAACATAAAGATCTAGTCACAGTGAAAAAAATAGCTTGAACCTTTTCTTTAGAAGTCAGGCTCCCCCAGGACTGAACCTGGTCTTTATGTGAATTCATGGCTGGGAACCCGTTCCAGGCAGAAGACAAGTGTCCCAGGCCCCTGGAGCCAACAGTGTTTGGGGAAGTTTATTGAATAATTATCAAAGCAATAATGTGTCTCTTTACACCCCTAGGACCTTTTAGCATAACCTTTTGCCTCCTCACCTCGTATATTTTCTTATGTTTATAGTTGATTATTGTTGTTTCAAGTGGGTTCATTTTGATTTGCTGGTGAGATTGTAACTCTTTGAGGACAGGTATTATATCTTATACTTTCTCTCTCTCTCTCTCTGTTTTTCTGTCTGTCTCACATAAAAACTTAAAATTATTGACATTTTATTTTGGCACAATAGATACTTTTCAACAAAATACCTAAACAAACCTCCTTACAAAGTCATTCACAAGAAACAGTTTGCCAATTATTGGGACAGTAGAGATATACCAGTCACCATTGTTATTAACGGAGGAGTCCCATGCCCACCCTGGAGATTTACCCCATTCCCCATTGGGGTAGAATTTCTGACTTAGTATTGTGGAATTATCTTCCATCACAAGAAAATCCAAATCCTTCTAGTCCTGTTTTAACTCTCTGTCTGGGACAGTGCCACTCCTTAGCCTATGACTGTATGAATTTGAGACTCTACTTTCTGGATAACTCCACATCCCTTTTAACTGCTGTATTTCAAAGAGTGCTAGTCATATAATCTTGGCATACTAAAATTAGTTCCCAATGGAAAAGGGCACACATGCTGGAATATTTTATACATCGTTTTTGCTCTCAATATAGACTTAATAAGTTAAAAAGAAAGCACTTAATTGCACAATGATCATAAAACATTTAGAACATCTGAGTGGTCTTGAGTTTGCTACTTTCCCGAAGCCTATTAACCCCACCCCCACCCCCCAGAATTGATCTGGACCCAGAAATTCTAGCCAAGGAATGCTCAGTTTGAGTCCTCCCTTGAGCAGATAAAGGAGTGTAACAACACAGTCAACTCACCTCTCATAAGACTAACTGGTCATTAGGAATAGATGAAGAAACTCTGAAATCAGGGTCTTGGACAGAACAAGACTCATTATTTTTCCTTCTAAACTCTTCTCCCTTCTGTACGTCCCCATTACTGCCAAGGGCACCACCATACTCCCAGTCACCAAGTCACCCAGACTTGTAATTTTGATGTCATCTTAAATTCAGCCTTGCTCATCCCATCTATCCAATCTGCTGCAAAATCTGTTGGTTCTCCCTTCACAACACCTCTCCTGCATGTCCCCTTTCTCTACTCATACTACTGCAAGCAGCACTACTCACCAGGACTACTGCAATAGCCTCCTAACTGGTCTCTCTGCCTCTGGTCTCTCCTTACACCAATCCATCCTTGAATCACTTGCCAAGATGATTTTTCTCTTCTTTTCTTTTTTTCTTGCTTTCTTTTTTTTTTTTTTGCAGGGCGATGAGGGTTAAGTGACTTGCCCAGGGTCACACAGTTAGAAAGTATCAAGTGTCTGAGGTCAGATTTAAACTCAGGTCCTCCTGAGTCCAGAGCCTGTACTTTATCCACTGCGCCACCTAGCTGCCCCCCAAGATGATTTTTCTAACATGTTAAGTCTGACCATGTCACCCCTTTGCTTAATGAGCCCCCGTGGCTCCCTATTACTTTGAAGATAAAAAAGCCAGCCCTCTGTTTGGCATTTAAAGCCCTTCCTTTCTTGGCTCCTTCCAACCTTTCCAGCCTTCTTACATTTTGCTCCTTTTCAAGGTATCCTATGATCCAGCTACCCTGTCCTACTTTGCAGTTTCAGGAATGTGACATTCCATCTCCCATCTTCATGCCTTCCTTTGCACTGGCTTTGCCCCCCATAGCTGCAACGCTCTTAGCTTCTGTCTCTGTTACCCTCTCTTTCTTTAAGACTGAAGCTGAAATCTGACCTTGTGTAGTAGGCCTTTTCTGTTACCCACCTTCCCTCTTCTCCTACTCTTAGTGCTTTACCTCTGCTGCTATCATCCAATTATAATGTATATATGTTATGTGAACAGTTGCATCCTTCATTCTATTGTAACATAAGCTCATTGAAGATAGAGACTATTTTTGCCTCACAAATCAATAGAAATTTATGCTCTCTTTCAATGATTAATCACTGGACCCTGAACTCCAAATTTCTATAATAAATTGGAGAAAACTCTTCTCAATCATTTTTTCTCCCGTCTTCTCAGGTCCTCTCCTCTCCTTTTCCTCTCTGTCTCTGTCTCTCTGTGTGTCTTTGTCTTTCTTTCTCTTTCTGACAGTTAAACTAGTTTCCAGGAGAAAATTAAACTGCCTTCCCACCAAGATTCTATTCCTTTTGTATCTATAGGAAGTGTCTGTTGGAGGAGTTATTGAAACTAGGGCTATACCTGATTGGATTTGACCTTGGGTTTTCCAAGGCTATACCAGTGAATCATAAGTTTTGACAGGGCTTACAAACTAGAAAGATCACAGGTACAGGCCAACTGACAAACTGTGTATGTGGGCACACATGCTCTCGTGTGTGTGTGTGTGTGTGTGTGTGTGTGTGTGTGTGTGCGCGCGCGCGTGTGTGTGTGTGTGGGGGGGGGGGGGGGTGATGAGAGGATTGGCCTAGCTAAGTTCAAGAGAGTATCTTCACCCAAAGATTGGCCACCAGCTCATAAATATTTTAGCCTTAGAAATTCATGGAAACTCTCTATTAAGGCATGAAGAGGTTGCCAATACCAGGGTGGAAAGACTCTCTAATAGAGCTGAGTCAATGCTCTTTTGGGTCAATGAAGCACTGAAGATACTTAATAAACACCAGAGATGAATGAATTAAGGTCTCAAGTTTCATAAAACTTAAGACAATGCTAATTCTCCCCCTCCCTGAATGTCAGCACTATAGTTTGGTGCTTCTGAAATGTTGGAAGCCAATTCTATTGTTAAATTTTGCTGCTTTATCAGTAAGGTCTAGAAAGCCAAACTGGCCACATGATATCACACTCTTCTTCATCAATCTAGAGCAAGTTTTCTCTCAAGTATGTGAAAGAAGCTTCCAGACGTTTGCATTCGTAAAGATGTTTGTTCTTGTTGTTGTTTAAATTAACAAGGGTAATGAATTTGGTAATGAGATAGTATGCTTCTGAGCTCATCATTCAACCAAAACTGTTCTCTCCCAAATTACCAGTGGTCTCTTGATTACCATGTCTAATGGCCTCTTCTGAATCCTCATCCTTCCTGACCTCACTACAGCATTGTCACTGTTGACCACCCTCTCCTCCTGGATACTTTCTCTTTAGATTTTTGTGATGTTACTTCTCTTAGTTCTTCTCATCTCTGCTCAACCCCTTCTCTTCAGTTTCCTTTGCTGGTTCATCAACCATGTTATGTCCACTCGCTATGGATGTGCCCCAGGGCTCTATCTGGTGCCCTCTTTTCTTCCTATATTCACACTCTTGGTTGTTTTATCACCTTCCATGGGTTCAATTATCATCTTTATACAGGTGATTCCAGAAACCTAGCTAGCTAGATGAATAGATAGGTGTCGATAGATAGATAGATAGATGGAGATGAAATTAGGTAAGATAAAATATCTAAACTGATCGATCATCTATCAGCTATCTTGTCTGTCTATCAATCAAGTCTTGTTCTCTCTCCTGGGCTTCAGTCTCACATCTCTACTGGCCTGTTGGACATTTAGAAATGGATCTCCTGTAGGTATCTTGGGCTCCACATGCCCAAAACAAAATTCTCTATCTTTACCCCCAAACTTAACCCTCTGCAGAACCACTATTGTTGATGAAGGTACCAGCATCCTTTCAGTCACCCAGATTCACAATCTTGGTGTTACACTTGATGCCTCACTCTGACTGACTTCATATATTCAATCAGTTGCCTAGTCTTGTTGTTTTGATCTCCTGTATATACCCTTCTCTCCCCTTGCATGGCCACTATCTGAATTTGAGGCATTTGCTACCTCTTACATGGGATATTTTGATCTTGTTTGGTCTCATTGCCTCAAGCCTCTCACCATTCCAATCCATCTTCCACATAGTCTGACAAAGTGATTTTACTTGAGTGTTTCCTGACCATGTCATGCCCCTAGCCAGTAAATTCCAGTATCTCCCTGTTTTCTAGGATCAAGTATAAAATCCTCTGTCTTGCATTTAAAGTTCTTCATAACCCAATCCCTTCTTACCTTTCCAGTTTTCTTCTACATTTCTCTCCTTCACTCACTCTATGATCCCACCATATATGCTGTCCTTAAACAGGAAATTCCATCTCCCATCTCTGCACCTTTGTGCTAGCTGTCCCCTCATGCCTGGAATGCTCACCTTTCTCACCTGTACCCCCTAGAATCTCTGATTTCCTTCAGCACTCAGCTCAAGTTCCACCTTCTATAAGAAGTCTTTTTTTATTCTGCCCCCCCGCCCCCCAAGCCCACCTTGATAGGGCTCTCCTTCTCCAAACTACCATTGCTTTCTTTCTTTCTTTTTTTTTTTTTTTGTGAGGCAATTGGGGTTAAGTGACTTGCCCAGGGTAACACAGCTAGTAAGTGTTAAGTGTCTGAGGCGGGATTTGAACTCAGGTACTCCTGAATCCAGGGCCGGTGCTCTATCCACTGCGCCACCTAGCTGCCCCTGCTTTCATTTTGTGTATATTCTGCATATGGGGACAGTTAGGTGGCCCAGTGGATAGAGTGCCAGGTCTAGACTCAGGAAGATTCATCTTGCCGAGTTAAAATCTGGCCTCAGACACTTGCTAGCTGTGTGACCCTGGGCAAGTCACTTCACCCTGTTTGCCTCAGTTTCCTCATCTGTTAAATGAAGATGGAGAAGGAAAATGGCAAACCACTCCAGTGTCTTTGCCAAGAAAACCCCAAATGGGGTCACAGAGTCAGACACGGCTGAAACAACTGAACCACAAGAACAACATTCTGTATACATGCATGTTGCCTACCTTATTAGAAGGTAAGCTGTTTGGGGGCAGCTAGGTGGTGCAGTGGATAAAGCACCGGCCCTGGATTCAGGAGGACCTGAGTTCAAATCCAGCATCAGACACTTCACACTTACTAGCTGTGTGACCCTGGGCAAGTCACTTAACCCTCATTGCCCTGCCCCCCCCCCCAAAAAAAGTGATGAAAAAATCACAGTAATAACTTACTAGCTGTGTGACCCTGGGCAAGTCACTTAACCCTCATTGTTCCGTAAAAACAAAAAAACCAAAACCAAGAAGGTAAGCCGTTTGAGGACAGGGGTTATCTCACTTTTATTTTCATTCCCAATGCTTAGCAGCCCACCTGACATTTAATAAAGTGCTTGTTAATTGATTATACTAACTGACCTTTATATAATGCCTTAAAGTTTACAAAATGCTTTCCTTAAATTATCTTATTTAGTTTTATAACAACTCTATGAGACAGGGACTACTGATCTTATTATTCTCTACATTTAAAATTTTTTTTAATTTTTTTGTGGGCAATGAGAGTTAGTGATCTGCCCAGGGTCACACAGCTGGAAAGTGTCAAGTGTCTGAGGTCGGATTTGAACTCAGGTCCTCCTGAAGCCAGGGCTGGAGCTTTATCCATTGCACCACCTAGCTGTACTCTATTTTCTATGTTTTACAGATGAAGTTTAAAGATGAGGGAGTTTCTCAGAGTTCCACAGATGTGAAACAATATACTCTACCTCTGACTCCAGATCTCCTGACTCCAAGTCTATCACTCTCTCCCTTGCTTCTCTAAAGAGCATGACCTGGACTCAGATTCAGGAAGACCTGTGTTCAAATCCTGCCCTCAAACTCTGAAAAGCTATAAGTCCTAGGATATGTTCATTTAACTACTTCTCTGCCTCAGTTTCCTAATCTTAAAAATGAGAATATTAATATCTAGAATGTTTTGCTTCCACAGGGTTCTGAGATAATACAGGGATACAAAGTGCCTTGAAAGCCCTAAAGCACTATATAAAAGTCAGTTATTATCAAAAAGTATCTCCTCTTAAATGAAATACTCATCATTCTTCGGACCAACTGCTCTAATAGGAATGTCAAAGGGCAATGGGAAAGTATCAGAGATGCCCACAAGATGTTATTCCTCTTGTCCTCAAGTTTTGAATAGGGTGGTTTGCATGAATGAAACAGTGACATCCCTGATGGTCATTGCCCTGGTGTCAGTAGACTGGACAGAGGAAGCTGCCTGCTCTCCAGTCAGTGTGCGGTCCTTCCCCTTGTCCCATTCCCGAAACGATCAATCTCCCTTTTTTATGTGACAACATTCAAGGTCAAAGCAGTCACTGTGTCCATGTGACTGCAAGTGGGAAGTCCAAGGAAGGAGCTCTCCAGTGGAGTTCTTCCTTTGTCCTCTTGCAAATGGAATCTTGACCTTCAGGGTTTAAAAAAAAAAAAACCTAAACACTTATTCCCCTGTGTCTGAAAAAATGATAGATATCATGGATCCTGATTGATTTCTGGGTTGCTATAATGCCACCAGGGAGGGAGGGGAGAACAGAAATTGAATCTCTTCTAACATGTAATTTTTTAACTCAGGCAAAAAAAAAAAAAAAATGACCTAGCAGGTGCTATTTCTTCCTGAATCAAAGATTCTTACCCTTCTTTGAATCATGGATGCCTTTGGTGCTCTAGCAAAGCTTGTGAACCCCTTCTTAGAGTAACGTTTTTAATCACATAAGATAACTACAAATAAACCCAATTATGTTGAAATAGGTTATCAAAAATATATTTTTTAAATTCACAGACACCTCCCCCCGCCCCCCCACCAAGGTTAAGAGCCACTGTTAAGAATCCTCAACACCTGAGTGTCACTGCTTTTCAGAACTTTCACTGGGCAGCCATTAAAGAAAAAGTCAGGGGAGCAGGGCCAGAGCACAGGTGATTATCTGATTCAGGGAAGGGCCAGGGAGGACAGCTGAATATACTGAGGGCAGTATGTCTATAAGTGAAATTGGCAAGGAAGAGGGTCTGGCCACTGCCCTTCCTCTTTCCCCCATCCTTTGCGTGACCTCCTGAGTACTAGAAGGCTCTCCTCATACTCTCTTCCCCAGCAATCCCTGCTGAGGTGTTGGCTGGTGACCATTGTAGAGAAGAAACATGTTCCCCACCCCTGAAGAGACAGTGCCCTTGAAGATGTTAGTACCCAGGAAAAAAGCCACAGCTACCCCACCCTAGTTATGGGTCAGCTCAGTTGTCCCCCTAAACTCCAGCCCTCATTCCACTTATACTCATTTTTACCAACAGGCTATTGTTAGTTCTGAAAAGAGCAAAAGAAAATGGGATTCATAATTGGTGGCTTTCTATAACCTAAATTTCCTTTATTTGCACCTTTCATCTTGGGAGGCCTTTCAGAATGGGAAGTTTAGCTTACACGGGAAGATACCTTTTTTCAAAGCTGGAGACACCTGGATAGACCCACAGTGAAGAAATGATCCAAGTCCACTGAAATAAGCAAGTTCTTGACATTCTCACAGCTGAAAAATCCTTCCTCTTCCTTGGTCTCTTCCTGAGTATCCAGATAATAGTTTATTTTGTTTTTTTCTTCTGGCTGTAACACTCTGAGCTGCATGTTTCCACTGAATTTTCCACTGGTACAACAAACCTGCTTGTGTCCTGAGCTCTTATCACCAGGGGAGCTGGGAAGGCCTGCCTCCTTCCTTCCCTTGCGGGGCACTTCATTTCCATTACAGTATCACTTTAGGAATGATTCGATTTGGGGCCATTTTGAGATGCACCATTGGCTACAATGTTCTCTGCAAAGGGCCTGAATATCTAATGGTCTTAATTCATTTCTGGGCCTGTGCTGTCTAGACCTCATATTCCCTAGAATTGGTGGAGAATAAGATTTGGCTCATCATAGGAACATAGATTATTCAGAGCTGGAAGGGACTTCAGAGGTTGAGTCTTTCTTTTAAAAAAAACACACAACACATTTATTTTGAATTTAAATACAAAAAGACAAAGAAAAAAGATTATTTTCATGCACATAGCACAAGATCAAAAAAGGCTTCAATATAAAAATCATGAATTTCCATATATGTGTCAAATCATAAATACATACTTCTAGTTATCAGTTCTCTCTCTCGAGGTGAATAGCATCTTCCTTCATAGGTCCTTTGTAATTGATTTGAGTATTTATAATACTCAAAGTGACTTAGTTGTTCAAAGTTGTTCTTAGAACAATATTGCTGTTAAATTGTACAATGATTCTCTTGGTTCTGCTCATTTCACTCTTCATTATTTCATTCAAGTCTTACCATGTTTTTCTAAAATCAACCAGTTCATCATTTCTTATAGCACAATAGTATTCCATCATAATTATATACCACACTTGTTTCTTTTTTTCTTTTTTTTTTTAATACCTCGACTTGTTTAGCCGTTCTTCAACTGAAGGGCATTACCTCCATTTCCAGTTATTTTTGCCACTATAAAAAGAGATGCTGTAAATATTTTAGGATATATAAGTTCTTTTCCTTTTTACCTACTTACAATGATAAACAGACCTAATAGTGGCATTGCTGGGTCAAAGGGTATATACACAGTTTTATAATCTTTGGGCAGAATTCCAGATTGCTCTCCATAATGGTTAGATCAGTTCACAGTTTCACCAACAGTTAATTATTGTCCCAATTTTTCCACATCCCCTCAAACATTTGTTACTTTGTCCTATCATTTTTAGTCAATTGTATTAGGTGTGAGATGATATTTAAAAGTTGCTTTAATTTGCATTTCTCTAATCAATACTGATTTAGAGCATTTAAAAATATTACTACATATAATTTTGATTCCATTCATCAAAAAACTGACTGTTCATATCCTTTCAGCATTTATAAATTGAGGAATGACTTGTATTCTTATAAATTTGACAAATTCTTTATTTATTTGAGATATGAGACCTTTATCTGAGGAACCATCTATAAACATTTTCTCCCAATTTTCTGTTTTCCTTCTAATTTTGGCTACATTGGTTTTATTTGTATAAGACCTTTTTAACTTAATCAAAACTATTTTATACCTCAACAATATCCTCTATCTCTTGTTTATTCATAATTTTTTTCTCCTTCCATAAATCTGATAGGTAATAGGTTCAATCGTCTCTTATTTTCTTATATCTCTCTTCATATTGAAGTCATGTATCCATTCTGACCTTGATAAATGGTGGTAAGATAATGGTCCATGCCCAATTCTGCCAGACTGCTTTCCAGCTTTCCAATAATTTTTAACCAAATAATGTATTTGTATCCCCCAAACTTAAATATTTTATATTTGTCAAGCTTACCTATATTCATGTATTGTATGTCTACTCTCCTTCTACTGATCTACCTTTCTATTTCTTAGCCAGAAACAGATAGTTTTGAAAATTACTGCCTTATACTATAATTCAAGAACTGGTATGGCTAACCTCCCTCCTTTACATTTTTTCATTAATTCCTTTGATTTTCTTGACCTTTTGTTGTTCTGAATGTATTTTATTATTTTTTCTAGCTCAGTAAAATATTTTGGGGGGCAACTTAATTTGGATAGCATTGAATAGATTAGTTTAGGTAAAATTGTCATTTTCATTATATTGGCTCTGCCCACCCATGAATAATTAATATTGTCCAATTATTTAAATCTTACTTTATTTGTATAAAAAGTAGTTTGTAATTATGCTCATGTAGTTCCTGGGTTTCTTTTGGTAGGTATACTTCCAGGTATTTTATACTGTCTATAGTTATTTTAAATGGGGTATCTCTTACTATCTCTTCTTACAGGTTTTATTGGGTGATATATAGAAATGCTGATGATTTATGTGGGTTTATTTTATATTCTGCTACTTTACTAAAATAATTGTTTCCACTAACTTTTTCGTTGAATCTTTAGGATTGTTTAAGCATGTCATCATATCATTTGCAAAAAAGAGAGCTTGCCTAATCAAACACCCTCATTGTACAGATAAGAAACTGAGGCCCAGAGAGGTTTAAATGCCTTGCCTAAGGTCACAAAGGTAATGAAGAGCAGGGCTTATGAATCCAGGCCCCTCAGATTCCAAGTCCAGCACATTTTCCATTGTGCTATGGTGGCACCTTTATGGGACACCATTCTCCCCTGACCTGGGCTTGTACATTCTCAAGAGGTTGGGTAAAAGCTTTGAATGTATATGCTCATTCATTGAATAAAATCCATTAAGTAGGGGGCATCTAGGTGGCACAGTGGATAAAGCACTGGCCCTGGATTCAGGAGGACCTGAGTTCAAATCTGGCCTCAGACACTTGACACTAACTAGCTGTATGACCGTGGGCAAGTCACTTAACCCTCATTGCCCCACCAAAAAAAAAAAATCCATTAAGTGGCTTCTACTTAGAGAACACTAAGCTCTTCCTGGAGCTGGTCTAGTAGAGTGATTAGACAGGCACAGATATCTATACCACACAATATTATGTAATAAAGGCATTGTTGTTGTTGTTGTTGCTGTTGTTCAGTCATTTTTCAGTTGTGTCTAACTTTTCATGACCCCATTTGGGGTTTCCTTGGCAAAGATATGGGAATGGTTTGCCATTTCCTTCTCTGGCTCATTTTACAGATGAGAAGAGTAGTTAGGTGACACAGTAGATAGAGCACTGGCCCCGAAGTTGGGAGGACCTGAGTTCAAATCTGACCTCCAACACTTAGTAGCTGTGTCATCCCAGGCAAGTCACTTGACCTCAATTGCCTTAAAAATCCGGTGCCATCTCCAGTCATCCTGATAAATATCTTGCCACTGGACCCAGATGGCTCTGAAGCAGGGAGTGAAATTGGTGACTTTGCATAGTCCTCTTTACTTCAAATCGCTGCAAGTCATGACATTACCTCCCGATGTCATGATCCTCTTTGAGAACTAAGGACAAACAACAACGAAAGATTAGGAACTGAGGCCAATAGGGTTAAGTGACTTGTCCAGGATCACAAAGCTAATGAGAGTCTGAGGCCAGATTTGAACTCAGGAAGATGAGTCTTCCTGACTCCAAGCCTGACACTATCCACTGTACCACCTAGCTGCCCTGATAAGGGCATTAGAGAGTTATAAATTAAAGCATGATGTAAAGTTAGAGGTAAAAAAAAGTCTTAACTGAATAAATAAGGTCACAAAAGACTTTCTAAAGAAGGTAACATTTGAGGTGTGCTTTAAAGCAAAGCTTTTTTTGGGGGGGGCAGTAAGGATGAAATAAGGATGAAGTGACTTGCCTAGGGTCACACAGCTAGTAAGTGTCAAGTGTCTGAGGCTGGATTTGAACTCAGATCCTCCTGAATCCAGGGCCAGTGCTTTATCCACTGCACCACCTAGCTGCCCCTAAAGCAAAGCTTCTTAAACTGTGGGTTGTGACCCCATATGGGGTCACATAACTGACTGTGGGGGTTGTGAAAAATTTGGCAACAGTTAAAGGCTATGTATATCTATGTAATGTACCTATATACCTGGGGTTGTGTAAAAATGAGTCTCTAGTGGAACAAATTTAAGGAGCCCTGCTTTTAAAGGACATGTAGGACTTGATGAGTAAAGAGGGAGTGGAAAAGCTATTCCAGGCATAAGGGACAGGTTACCACTGTCCATCAGGAAACTTCTTAACTGCTGTCTGAGGACTCCCATCCTGCCCTGGGGTTTTCCACCTAGCAGTAGGTCTTTTAGCCAACTAATTTTCATAAGTGAGATAATTTTCATGTAAGCTCAACTCATTCAACTTGAGATTTTTACTAAGTTCTAAGGGTTCTTAACTGGTTTTAGGGGGGTGACAGGTTCCCCTCTGGCAGGTTGGCAAAGCCCATGTACCCCTTCTCAGAATCATGCTCTTAAATGCACAATATAAAATACATAAGATTAAAAAGGAAGTTTTGTTAAATTACACAGGATTAGGGGCAGCTAGGTGGCACAGTGGATAGAACACCGGCCCTGGAGTCAGGAGTACCTGAGTTCAAATCCGGCCTCAGACACTTAATACTTACTAGCTGTGTGACCCTGGGCAAGTCACTTAACCCCAATTGCCTCACCTAAAAAAAAATTACACAGGATTACAATGAAATAGAGTTATCAAAGTATTTAAAAAAAAAAAGCTCATAGACCCCAGGTTAAGAACCGGAGGCAGTGTACTAGGTAGGTACTGTACATGCAAAGACAAAACCAAAACCATTTCGGTCCTGAAGAAGATTCTATTGGGGCGGGGGGTGGGGGGAGGAATATACGTTGCCAGACCAGTAAATAAAAGCTACTGACAAAGGAGATGCTGGGAAATTTCAGGGGGTGATGGATGGTTTTGATATATGGATGGGAGATGTCTTGTTGGAAAAGAGCCTATAAGGCAGCATTTCCCTCCATTCAATCAATTTTTTTTTCATAATCAATAAATAATGTTCACAGTGGGATCTTCTATTCTTTGCAACTTTCAGTAAATTGTGAAATGGTACATGTTATTGATATTGCTTTCAAAAGACCACTTGTTGCCTACAGATACTCTCATTGAAGATTAAGAATGGCCTTGATTAGTGATGATTCATGAAGGTTTTATATAGGTAGCCATGTAGTCTTGTGGGTCGGCAATTACTGATATTCTCTCAGTCATCTTTTCTCAATATGAATTAGGTTCAAGATATTTTCCCCCCACACCTTTGGTATCATCCCTTCGCTTCAGTTACCTTTATTGTTGTTTAGTCATTTCAGTTGTGTCTGGTTCTTTACAACCCCTTTTGGGGTTTCCTTGGCAAATATACTGGAGTGGTTTGCCATTTCTTTCTCTGACTCATTTTACAGATGAGGAGACTAAGGCAAACAGGGTGGAGTGACTTGCCCAAGGTGACACAGCTAGTAAGTGTCTGAGGGTGGATTTGAGCTCAGGTCTTCCCAACTCCAGGCCTGGCCCATCAAACACTGTGTCACCTGGCTGTCTCAGCATTACCTTGTTGCCCTCATAATAGTTTTGTTTCTAGCTCATAATCATCATCTTCCTAAAAGAATTGACAGACAAGTTTATATATTAACCCAATGCTGCTAATTAGCAAGATGTTTGCTGAACTGGGGTATTTTTGCAGGGGTGGGGTGTATTTGGTCTCCTTGTGGAGACTTTTTCAAGTATATAATTGTGGCAATTTCTGTTGGTCGAACTGCATAGAATTGTTATAATGGCATCAACGTCATTTCTATCATCCATTTCCCATCTTTACTGTCAGCTACTTGTTTAAATATTATAGGGTTGGTATGTTTCAATTGTATGGCATCTTTTTTTCATTGCTATTCTTTCTTTTTGCCCTTTTTTTTTTTTTTACTAATTCTGATCTTAGCCCAACAAGTCAATGGCCTGAACAATATTTATAACAAAGTCTCTTCCTTCTGAAGGATAGATATGTCTGTGTAAGATAGGTGTAGCCACATGGGTTATCTAAGGTATAGATTTGGTTGGCAGATGGTGCAGACAGATATCTCTGGAATCTGGCCCACCCCTCTCCAAAGGAGACTACAATTTCTGCCTTGAAGGGAACAGGAATCTGGCCCACCTCTCTCCAAGGGAGCCTGTAGTTTCTGCCTTGAGGGAAATAGAATGGCCGTGGCTTGGCACTTGCTGTTTCCCTCATCTATCTCCAAGAAAGGTAACAGTCTAGAATTATATCTACTTGCCTCCTCAAATACTATTAGTCTAGAGGTATGAGCCTGGTTCAGAAAGAAAGCTGCCTCCCTGGTTGCTCCTAAAGAGAAGTCCTTGCCTTACCCTTGCCAGCCTAGCTCCTTCCTTCCCATAGAACCCTGGTTTCAAAAAATGACCAACATAAATGCAGAATAAAGGCCAAGTTCATTTATGAAAGCAGAATGACAAAAGGAAATCCAAGAAATTCTAGAGATTACACCATACCAGAAAATCCATGTGAGAATGAATCCTTCAGCTGGGAACAATAGGGAAAGAAAGAGAGACAGAGACACACAGAGACAGAGACATAGAGAAACACAGGGGGAGGCAGGGAGGAAAGACTGTCCTCACCCAAGGAGGCCCATACTGGCAATCTCAAGGGAGGCAAGCTGGAAATCAGGGACATGTTGAAGAGCCAGTCTCCCCTCTAGTTCTACAGCTTAGAACCATACCCATCTCCCAAGACAGTGGGCCAGCAGCTTTCCCCCTTCCCCCTGTATTCAGTGTCCTATGATGCTCAGCTTTCTTTCTGGCAATCTCAAGTTGAACTCACCAATGGCCCAGACTTGATTGGGAAGCTGCTTATACAACCTGTCAAAGTATTGACCTTCGTCTTGTCACTGGACCTCGATGACTCTGGAGGAGAGAATGAAGCTAGTGACTGCACAGCTCTGCCTCACTCAAGTCCAATTCAGATTTGAGTCAAAACATCACCCCTCTTATGTCATTGGTGCTCTTTGAGAATGAAGACTGAACAACAACAACAACATCAAGACTATTTTTTGTGTTTTTTGTTGTTGTTGTTGTTTTCCTCCTGGGAAGACATTTAATGGTCTCAATTCAGTTGGAAGCTGTAAGAGGAGACGGGCAGAAATTACGTGGACAGACAAAGACCTTTAAATTAAAGTGCTTGAGAACATAAACATGAATTGGGGGAGAGAAAGGAGACAGAACATTGTGCCCGATATGCCCTCCCCTCCCCCCCACCTGCGTCTGGGGGGGGCAACCATTGAGATGCTGGTTGGGGGGTAACCTCACCTTTTCCCACCTTGAGCTGAAGTCACCAAGTATCTGAGTATACCGATTTCATTTGGATGGTTTTGATCACGTCCCTTATAGAATTTCTTTACCTCTTCATTCTCGGCAACCTATATTGTTGCTTGCCATAAGCTGCTATCATTTTCATGGTGTTCTTTTTTGCAAATACTTATCATTAGTATTGCGACACGTGCCAACCAAATAGCTCATGAGATAATATTTCTTGTTGCCTTTGGGGGTATGATACAACCCACTCCACCAACTCCTTTCTTTTTCTTTCCAAGGAAGAGCTGTGAGCCATCCTGCCTTTGAGCTGCAATTTCCTTCTTTCTGCTGGTTTCATTTTTTAGCAAGAATGTCAAGATTGTTATGATTCAGCTCCTCTAGCAATATGTCTACTTGTTGGTCACTGGAAAAGCATCTCACATTCAGAGTATGAATAGTCAAATTAAAGTTTATAGGCAGGCTAAAAAAAATGTGATTTTTAGTTCGCTCTGCTCCCCTTTCCTACTACTCTTCTATAAAAGGGCCTCTAGAGGTCAAAGAGTCATTTTGTTTTTCATGGGTTGCCATGGCCAAATAATTCATCACCAGATGGCCAGCCTACCAGCAATGAGCCTCTCTGTACTTAGCTAGGTTGGTCCTTGGAAAACAGACTTGGTCTGCTGCCAGGCAGGACCATACTCAAATCCTTTCCAGCATGGTAGGATCTGCCAGAGCTTACATGCTACTGGTGTATCCTTCTGGAAACCAGGATGACCTCTGCACCACGATGAGGCATCAGGATAGGACTTGGTCGGGGAAAGGGTTCTTTTCAACTGAATCTTAGGAACTTAATTCCATTGAGTCAAGCTTCTTATCTTCCCAGGCCCTGGGCTTCTCGATGGCCTCTAAGGTCCCTTCCAGCTCCAAATGGTGCTGTGACACTGATCTTAGATGACTTACCAGTTATCACTGAGGTTCCCCTTTTTTTTAACTCTTAGAAAGGTGAAAATATCGCTTCCTTGGACATATACCTCATTGCCTCCCCTCTGGGAGAGGCTGTCCCTGAGCATCTAGGTCGCTTAGGATCCCTAAAGTAGTTCAGGATATAGGGAACCTAAGGGATCAGTAGGGATAAAAGTGCCCCCCAAGGAATCTCCCCTTGGAAGTCTTGCTCTCAAAGTCAACATGTCCCAAACTGAATTCATCATTTTGTTCCATTCACTCCCCCTCCTCTGTCCTTCTTCAAATCTTCCTCCCCCTCCTCCTCCTCTTGCTGACATCCCCTTTTCTGTTAACAGTACCAGGTCAGGGCTTGAGAGCACAGATGGCTATATTTTTCCCCATCACGGTGCTAGGGGCACCCTTGAGGGACAGTGAGGATCTTCTAATGCCATCAGCTTGAACCCTCATTCCAAATACAAAAGAGAGACAGTCCCTGCCCTCATGGAGTTTGCATTTAACCAAGGAGATATATAGTAGAAAAAGCATTGACTCTTGAGTCAGAGGATCTGAATTCAAATTCCACCTCTGAAACTCATTAACTATCATTTCACTTTTGGGAGTTTTGGTTTCTTGTCCTGTAAAAAGAGGGAGCTAGACTGGAAGGCTTTGAAGTCCCTTCTAATTCTAGATCTGTGATCTATAATTATATACACACACATATATGTTATATAATATACAAATATTATATCCCTATGTGTGTGCACATATATATATATATATATATATACACATACACATATAACATATTAACTCCTCCCACCAAAAAAATACACAGTCATGGGGAGGAGTGGCTTAGCATATTGCATCTTTTCCTAAATCATCCTCCAGGATCACTCCTCTGCTCAAAAATATTCAGTGACTCCCCATTGCTTACCAAATAAAGTTCAAACTGCTTAATTTTTAAAATTTGAGGCAGAACACAACCTAAATGAAGCCTACCCTTCCAACTGAAGAAAAACACTCCCTTCACCCCAGGAGGACTAGCACCTCTGTTATGAGGGCTGCCAAACCCTTTACAAGGCTGCTCATCCACCTTTGGTGTCCATTTGTCAGCCAACTTTCACCTGTGGCTCCAAGGGGCTGTAGCATGTACAGTAGCCCCACTTCAGTAGACCATTTTGGCAGATGAACTAAAGTAGATTGAGAGTAACCAACAGGCCTCAAACCCATTGGTGAGTTAGGCGGGTGTCTATCCCAAACATGTGAGGACTTCCTCCAGCAGAATGGGTAGATGAGAACAATTTGTCCCATTGGCCAAAGGTCAAAGAAGACTTGGTCAAACATGGGAGGCACCAAGGTCATCCATTGCATCCTTTGCCATCACCAATTGTTTTGACTTTTGTCCTGCCACTGGACTTTGATGACTCTGGAAGAGGGAGTGAGGGTGATGACTTTGTGAAACTCTACCTCCCTCAAGTCCAAGTCATGCAGGATTCAAAATATTACCCTGTGATTTCATTGGACCTCTTCAAAAACAAAGGACCGGGGCAGCTAGGTGGCGCAGTGGATAGAGCACCGGCCCTGGAGTCAGGACTACCTGAGTTCAAATCCGGCCTCAGATACTTAACACTTACTAGCTGTGTGACCCTGGGCAAGTCACTTAACCCCAATTGCCTCACTAAAAAAAAAAAAACAACAACAACAACAAAGGACCACCACCACCAACAACAACAACCCTGGATAAGACCAATTTGTTCTAGGAGGCTTGGCTTCTTTGTAGCCTTTGCTCACACTCTTCGTTGGACTATAAATGCTTTCCCCCATGACCTTTGCCTCCTGGAATCCTATTTAGCTTTCCAGGCCCAGCTCAGATACCACCTCTTATAAAGCCTTCCCTGATCCACCTAGTCAGGAACAATCTCTCCCTTCTCTGAAGTTGTATAGCACTCTGCATCTATCTCTATGTATTTACTTTACCTTACTTACTTTTGGAAAATTCTACATTTACCTCCTAAAATCATGATTTCCAAGATTCTAAAGAAAAAAAGAGGAAAATGTTTTAAAATGTTTAATGTTTAAGATAATCTATTTTTAATTAAACCAGGAAAATGAAAAAAGTCTCGTGGTTTTTTTCACACTCTTCATAATGGTTTATGTGATATTGTATAGAATGTCACATCAAATTAAATTTCCAAAGCACAACTCATTATAACATCCTTAAACTCAAACAGAATCATGATTTTTGCCCACCCAAGGAAAAGTTATATTAATGAGACATCTTCTATCAAGGTGGAGAGGAAAGGAGGAAAAAGGAGGGGGAAAGGGGAAGAGGGGAAAGGAGGAAAGAAGGAAAAGGGAAAGTTCGACAGGTACTACTAGCTGAGTGACCTTGGGTAAGTCACTTAACCTCTCTGAGTCCCAGCAGCCTCATCTGTAAATGAAGTCAATGATCTTTAAGGTCCCTTCCAGTTCTAAATCTATAATCCTTAGAAAAGGAATATCTGAATTTACTGAGACCCACACCTTATCCCTTCAAGCTGGTTTTTGCTTCAGGGTTGAAACATAGATCAGATCACAACTTTTGATAAATCTGCAGGAGTAATCAATTGTAATACATACCCTACTCTGATATTCCAAACCCTGAATGGATAGATATTCTTGTGTCAGTGTCTTATCTCCCCTACCAAACTGTAAGCTCTTTGAGGGCAGGGACAAAGTCCGGTCTCCTTTAGCACCTCCCACAATGTCCTGCACTTAATCAGGGCACTTCTTTAATTTTTTTTTTTTTTTTTAGTGAGGCAATTGGGGTTAAGTGACTTGCCCAGGGTCACACAGCTAGTAAGTGTTAAGTGTCTGAGGCCAGATTTGAACTCAGGTATTCCTGACTCCAGGGCCGGTGCTCTATCCACTGCGCCACCTAGCTGCCCCTTAGGGCACTTCTTAAATGGTTACATTTGTCTGTTGAATTGATCCAAATGCTCCAGCCCTTTATAGACTCTCTATTCTGGAAACTAAGTCACGGTTACTGACTCAGGGGTTGCAGACTCTGCTTACTTATCTGAAGGTTTTATGACTTCAATATTTTTCTTTTTGATTGTATGCTTTGCTCAAAGATCTTCTGGGCCTAAATGCAATAAAGTGTACACTAATTAAAATATTGAAAACAACTGACAACAATTCCTCAAAGACCTGAATGGAAAGAACATAAAATAACAACAGCTTTGTTTGGACATTTGATAGGAGGGGCCTTGCACTGATCTTGGGAGAGGGAGGGAGGCAGTTCCCTAAGACTGATAGAAGAGGTTGGTGTTAAGGGGGGACTTAATGTTTACAGAGAGGATTTAGAGGTGGTAGAGATTTCAGGAGCCATTGGATCCAAACCCCTTGTCTTACAGAGAGGAAACTGAGACCTAGAGACAGGAGAGGGACTTGTCACAACGGTAGGTCAGGATTTGATCCCAGGTCCAGTGTTCCTTCCACCATACCACATGACTTCTGGATCAATTATAAGCTATAGATTTGCTCTCCCAACCACCTGTGCACCAGCGGGTCAGGGCTTGAGGGCACAGATGGCTATATTTTTCCCCATGAGGGTGCTAGGGACACCCTTGAGGGACAGTGAGGATCTTCTCATGCCGTCAGTTTGAGCTCCCATTCCAATGTGTTCCCCTCACAATTAATTATAATTGATTGGAAATATTTTGCATGACTAATTATATATAGCTTATATTGAATTGCTTGAGTTCTTGGAGGGGGAGGGAGGAAAGAAGAGAATTTGGAACACGAAGTTTTAAATTGATGTAGAAATTTGTATTTACATGTAATTTTGGAAAAATAAAATTCTAAATTAAATTAAAATAAAAAATTATGATTGAATACTCCCATGATGTTAACCAATTAACATCAATTAGCTTTGTGTGTGTGTGGGGGGGTTTGGTGAGGCAATTGGGGTTAAATGACTTGCCCAGGGTCACACAGCTAGTAAGTGTCAAGTGACTGAGGCTGGATTTGAACTCAGGTACTCCTGAATCCAGGGCTGGTGCTTTATCCACTCTGCCACCTAGCTGCCCCCAATTAGCTTTTAAAAAGGGATATTTACAAAAAAAAAAAATGCAGCCAGCACCAAAGTTCAAAAATATACCCCTTCAAAACTGGGACATACTCTCCCCTCTCTATCTTAGTCCATGAGGCCAGTGGCCTCAGACTTAAATTAGCAGCTACATTTATTTAGGTGCAGCATAGCCAATGGACAAGTCACACCTCTGTTTGCCGCACAGAGCATCATGGCCACTAGGCTGGGTCAAGCAGGTCACTCCTCAGAGTAGACCTCAGCCAACCCTGATGTTGGCTCCTTCCTAGACTCAGCTGCTGGACTGCTGGTGGTTCTTCTAACCTTGTGACACTTCCTAAGGCCCTGTGCCAAAGGAAAGAAGGTGACCCCATCGAAGACAGTTTGCCGAGGAAGCCATGTGCTCATGGTCCTGCCTGATGAGGGGAAGAGCAACATTCCATAGCTCAGAGGAAGGAATTCTGTTGCAGGCTTTCTCAGCACTCAGTGCTGGTACATCAGCCTAATTAAAAGGCTTCTTTTCATTGAACAGTAAGCAGACAGGAAATAGTCACAAAATACTTGCACCTGTAATGAACTGGGGACAGGACTCCCACTTACTGTCACCCAGAAGAAGGCTCCTCAAGCAAACCTGTAGGTCAACACCAGGGAGGGTGGATTGAGCATGTATGCAGGACTGGGCCTCTGTTGTCTAGTCACCTGTTATGCTTCAGTATAGTGACTTGCCCAAGGTCTCACAAGCCTTGTAGTGAAAGGATGGATTTAAATCCAGATCTTCTGATGTTACAGGAAATGGAGTATTGTGCCTAAAGTCAGGAAGACGTCTTCCTGAATCCAAATCTGGCCTCAGATATTTACTATTTGTGTGATCCTGGGCAAGTCATTTAACTCTGTTTGCCTTGGTTCCTCATCTGTCAAATGAGCTGGAGAAGGAAACGGCAAACCTCTTCAGTATCTTTGCCAAGAAAACCCCAAATGGGGTCACAAACAGTCAGACACAGCTGAAATGACTGAAGAACAACACTTTCTGACTCTGGTGAAAAAGTCTTTTTTTTTTTTCCTCCTGCCCTGTAGGAGCTCTTGATGACTAAAACTTCAGGACCACCCCAAAGTGGCTGTGTGTCTAGGGGGACTCAACTTAAAATATTATAACTTTTTCTTTTTTTTTCTTTTTAACCCCAGTCTGGGCTAGCCTGACTTAAGGTATTAAAAGTCTCAAAAGATTTCTCTGCATTTGGGCATTTGCTCAATTTTATTATAGCACTTTTTTATATATAGATGAGTTTTGATTATATAGCAGTGGCCATTCTCTCATCCTCATCACTCCCTACTCATAACAAATTGGTAAGTAGGGAGGGCAAGTCCTATGTTCATTTTACAGATGAGAAAACTGAGGCTCAAAGAGAAGTAGTTTGTCTCAGATCACAAGGCTGCCAGAGTACCACAGTGCCTAGGAATCAAATCCAAGTCTTCAGAATCTTAAGTCCAATGCTTCTCCCCCATGCCAGGCTTTTTTGCCCATTCATTATTCACAGGCAAAGCTTATGCCAAATAACTGTGAATCAGCTTCTACTCTTTTTTCTGTGTTTTCCCCTGTTACAAGGAAAGTCTCACTGGGTGGCAAGGGCAAAGGGGGAAGGATATATCTTAAAATAACTGGGATATAAATACAAGAGGCATCAACAACCCTTTAAAAATAAATGAGAGGGGTTGTTCTGAGAAGCGGCCATGCAGGTATTTTCTAAATATTTGTTGAATTGGACTAAGGAGAACTGAAGTTTTGCCGGATAGCTTTTACTGAGATTGGTTATCATTAGTCCGAGAAGGAAGGCCAACTGAAGCCATGTTGAAAATGAGAGCTCAGCTGCTTTTGATCAATGGTCTGTCGGGCTATCTTTCTTGGTCCCCAAACCCCCAAATCCGCAGAGATAGCACATGCCACCACCTTGGGCTGGCTTTTTCTGCCCTTTTGTGCCATTAAAAATCATGTTGTTATTCTCCTAAATCTTTTTTTAAAAAATAGTTTGATCAGGCTTAGTGGTATATACCTGTAATCCCTGCTAGTGGGAGAAGCAGACACTTATGGATGGCTTGAACTTTGGAGTTCTGAGATGCAGTAGAGCTAAAGCTGATCCAGAAGTCATACTAAGTCTAGCAACAATATGATGAGCCCCTGGGAGCAGGTTGGCAAAGGAGGAGCAAATGTTTCCCAGATCAGAAAAAAAGAGTCAAAGGTTCCATGCAAATCAGCATTGAGATTGGACCCATGAGTGGCCACCAAACTTCTAGCCTAGATGAGATAGGGAGACCCAGTCTCAGAAATAATAATCAATTGCATTGCTATCTTTTGGTTTTTCATTCTCTATATGCCCTACTGTATGTCTTCTTCATTCCCTCCCAAATAAAAAACTTCCTCCCTTATAATAAAGTTTGGATTTTTTAAAGAGAAAAAAGTTCAGAAAACTAATTGACATTTCAAAAAATTCTGCTGTAACATGAACTGTCCCACACTCCATAGTCCCCACCTCTGTTAAGAAGGGAGAAGGAAGTAGGCATCTTTTCACATCTCTTCTTTTTTTTTTTTTTTGAGCTGGGCAATGAGGGTTAAGTGACTTGCCTAGGGTCACACAGCTAGTAAGTATCAAGTGTCTGAGGCCAGAGTTGAACTCAGGTTCTCCTGAATCCAAGGCCGGTGCTTTATGACTGCATTACCTAGCTGCCCCCTCACATCTCTTCTTAAAAGCCAACCTTGGGCAGCTAGGTGGCACAGTGGATAGAACACCGGCCCTGGATTCAGGAGGACCTGAGTTCAAATCCTGCCTCAGACACTTAACACTTACTAGCTGTGTGACCTTGGGCAAGTCACTTAACCCCAATTGCCTCACCAAAAAAAAAAAAAGCCAGCCTTGGTCATTATCATTTCAGAGCTTTCAGCTCCTAATGTTGTTGTTCTTTCCATTTTCATTATGTATATTGTTTTTATGATTGTACTAAGTTCACTTTGCATCAGTTCACATAAGTCTTCCTATGCTTCTCTGTATCTACCATATCTATTTCTTATAGCACAGTAATATTCCATTATGTTCATGTATCACAACTTGATCAGCAATTTTCCAACTGATAAGCATCTACTTTGTTCTTAGTTCTGTGCTACCACACAAAGTATTGCTGGAAACATTGGGGTGTATGTGGAGCCTCTCTATCTGTCATCAGTCCCCTTGTGGTATAGCAGGCCTAACAATACAATATAATACATTCCTGTCAGCCTCAACTTAGGCCAGATTAAACACTGGAGAACTCCCAGTGAGGATGAAAAGGAATACTTGTACCACTCTTCAAAACCATGGTGTTTTGCTAGTTTCTTCATCTCTTCCAGTGGCTTCCAACTTTCACTTTCAACACAACTTCAGTAGGCTGCCCTTGTCAGTCAGATCAGGAGTTAGCGGTCAGCATGCAAAAGTCGAATTCTTGGTTCAATTCAGTAAACATTTAAGGCTCTCTGACAGGCTATTTCTCAGAAGAGTACTTTAAAAAAATTAAGCCTTAAATTTTTTTATTGATGCCTTTTCTTTTTTCTCTAGTAGTTATTTCAAGATACAAGTGCAACAGGGCACATTCAGAGCTGCCCTGCCTGCTTCCAGCTGGGCACGTGTGCCCACTCAGCAATTGGAAGCTTTGGGGATGACAAAGTCCTTGGCTGCTTCCAGACAACCATGTGTCACTCAGTACTGAAGGACTCAGTTGCTTTGGGAATGATGAAACCATCCCATCCTCAGCCCCTGAACAGGAAGAGATGATGCCCAGTTGACCTTTAAAAAGGGAGTGCCTTGGCCTCTTGTTGCTCTTCTTTGACCCTCCAGGTGTCATCATGTGAGTCTGAGTCTTCTCATGAAGGGTAGAGGAAGCATGGCTCTTCTTCATTTTAGCAGCCTCTCAACTACCCCCATGTGGCAGCAAGAACATTGGGACTCAACAAGGTGACCCTGAGTCCGGACCAGGGGGAAGTCTCTTTGGCTTTGTGTTGCTTTGCTTGCTTCTAGATGATCAAACATAGCTTGGAGGCAACCCTGTGAGCTGAAGAAGTCCAGAGATCAATCCTTGTCCTCATTTGGTGCCACCTGTACTTTGGAAAGAGGGCTAGGAAATCTTGGAGAAGATGAAAACTTGCTCAAGGCTTTTGCTTTGTTCCTTTTAGAGAGAGTAGTAAATGAGGAGTGGGAGAACGTGAAAGGGATTTCTCTCTCCAGATACAGGCAGCTGGTAGTATAGTGAATAGAGTGCTGGGCCTGTAGTCAGGAAGTCCTGAGTTCAAATTTGCCATCAGACAATTATTAGCTATGTGATCTTGGACAAGTCACTTAACCTCTTCCTGCCTCAGTTTTCCCCAACTATAAGATGGGGAGCATAATGGTACGTACTTTGGCATATAGTAGGCATGGCTCTGTCTAAATGCTAATTCTCTTCCCCATCCCTTCTCAATGTTGTCTTGTGGCAAAAACACCCACAGTCACAGGAAACAGCTTACCCAGTAGAGAGGGAAGGGTCCAGAGGACCCCACATGTGACATTCTGCATCTAGATTTTGGCACCTGGGGCAGCTAGGTGGTGCAGTAGTTAGAGCACTGGTCCTGGATTCAGGAGGACCCGAGTTCAAATCCAGCCTCAGACACTTGACACTTAGTAGCTGTGTGACCCTGGGCAAGTCACTTAACCCTCATTGCTCCACAAAAAAATTAAAAATAAATAAAAATTTTTTAAATAAATAGAATTCGGCACCTCTGCAATGGAAAGAAGATAGTGGGTTTTCTCATCTCTTTTGGGGGTCAAGATTGATCATTGCAAATACACAGGATCTGATGTAATACTATCACAGATTGAGATCTGGCCTCAAAGACAGGAACACCTGGGTTCTGGCCCCACCTCTGACATGTACTAGCTGTGTGACACTGGGCAAAAACCCTTAAACTCCCCAAAGCTATAAAAGTTGCAGAGAAGATGCCTACCTATGATGTGGAGGGTTTTTTGAGGCAATCAAGGTTAAGTGACTTGCCCAGAGTCACATAATTTGTAAATGTCTGAGGCTGGATTTGAACTCAGGTCATTCTGCCTCCAGGGCTGGTGCTCCATCCAGCCTACCTATGATGTTAGAGGGAGTATCCACATATGGGAGTTTCCTATACCAGTAAAATCAAAGTTCAAATCCCTCTCCATATGCCTATCCTTGAAATCTTCTAATGTTGCTGCTGTTGTTTTCATTGACATGACCGTAATCAGTGCATCTTGCTCTCCTGATTCCGCTTACTTTACTCTGCATCAGTTCATATAGCTCTTCTCAGATTTCCCTTGGTTCCTTGTTTTTCTTTTCTGACAGAGAAATATTCTTTTATGTTCACATTCCTATACCATGATTTGAAATATTCCTTTTAATAGGATCCTGGGTTCTCAACCCTTATTTGGTGATCTGTGGACTCACAAGTTTCAGTGACTAGAGCAGTGTGGTCCAGAATGCTGGACTTGAAGCCAGAGAGAGCTATGTTTGAATCCCACCTTAAGCATTTATTAGCTCTGTGACCCCAGGCAAAGCACTTAAAAGCTCTGGTCTCATCGGTAAAATGAGGTGGTTGCTCTCAGGGGCCCCTCAGGTTTCTTCTGACTCTAAGTCTATGATTCTATGATTCTATGATCCCCTGAGGCACTCACCTAATTATGCCAAACCCAGACCCTGAAAATGAAGGCCAGCTTGTCTTCTGCAGGAAGACGACTGATGCACATTACCATTTTTATCTTTCCCACTGTATAGAATATAGGCTTTATCAGTGGGGTGGCTGGGCCATGTGAATGTATTATCTAGCCTGGTTGCCTTCTTACTGATACACAGTGCAAGGAAGGCTGATTTGGGTTAATATAATTCACCAGTGACTCACTGCCTGGATAGGACATATGATGGATCATTAAGCTGTCTTGGAACTTGTTTCAGGCCCACACCCAAAGATGAAAGCTCTCAATTTGTTTATCTGTGCTCCAACAATAGGCCCACTATTCTCCCTTACCACAACTCAGCTCCACAATCATTCTTCTCATGTCTTTTAGCCACCTACTGAAAATCTGTCTGTGAAATGCAACAAATCCAACACGCTTCCACCCAATCCTCTACCAACAGGATGACTTGCACATCGTGTCCTCTCCTTTATGGCTTGCGCAGTTCCCTTTTGCCTAATCCAACTTTGCTCCCCTTCAACTTCATCTTCTAGAATCCATTTTATCCTCCCTGGGCCTCAGTTTCCTCGTCTGTCCTATAAAAAACATTGATGTTAATGAACTCCCTTCAACTCCGGACCCATAACTGTCATCATAAGAGAATATTTAGATAACAAAATGATGGAGAATCTACCCCCATCTCTGTCTTCTATGAATTTTATGATAAGCAAGAGAAGTACAAGCAGGGCTGTATATTGTTGGCTTTCCGTGACTTACCTAAAAAGTCTCTGTGAGGGGCAGCTAGGTGGCGCAGTGGATAGAGCACCGGCCCTGGAGTCAGGAGGACCTGAGTTCAAATCTGGCCTCAGACACTTAACACTTACAAGCTGTGTGACCCCGGGCAAGTCACTTAACCCCAATTGTCTCACTAAAAAAACAAAAAAGCAAAAAAAAAAAAAGTCTCTGTGAATGGCTAACTCAGGATGGTAGAGCAGAAAGCTCTAGATCTGGAGTCAGGGGACCCAGGTTTAAATCCCAGCTCTGGAATATCCTTGGGAAAATCACTTCATCTCTCTAGACCTCAGTTTCCCTAGCTGTAAAATTAAACAACTGGGCCAGATAGTATCTAAGCGACCTTCCAACTCTTTCACTCTGTGTGATCTGTGAGATCTCATCATCCTTCAGCCAATCTCACAGTGGGGCTTAACTCTCTGAACTTGGCTAGGCTGGTTTTCAGAAGACAGATATATACGCCATCACTTGGGCCAGGTATTCCCAGTAATGTAGCACCTTCCAGAACTTGTGCTGTGAAGAAATAATCTTCAAAACCCAGGCCATGGTGAAGCATAGCAATAGAGCTTAAGTGAAGGATGCAAGAGTAGAATATAAAGAGGCAGCAGGGTATGGTAGAGGTAAAGCATGAGAGTTTGAACCATTTGGCACCCACATAGCCTTGGGCAAGTAACTTTCCTGGGTACTATGTCTTACTGGTTTGAATTTTAAGGTAAGTGACACCATAGAAAGGACACTGGGATTGGAATCAGAGGACGTGGTTTTGAATATGGTCTTGGCCACCTACAAACTGTATCCTTGGGCAATCACTTGCTCTCTCTGGACCTGCTTTCCTGCCTTTATAAAATGAGAGATTTTCACTGGATGATCATCAAGATACCTTCCAGCTGTCAATCTACAATCTGTATCTTGTCCTACCCCAAATGACAGGAACTCAGTCTCTTGTTTGGACTCCTAACAGGGACAGATTTTCCCCCCTTTTCTCAAACACCCTCTTTCTTTTGTCTTCTCTGTTTCATTCATAGTCCCCCTCCCTGAAATGATTCCAACTTTCTGAATTACTAGTCTTATTCCTAATGGGGTGGCTAGGTGGCGCAATGGATAGAGCACTGGCCCTGGATTCAGGAGGACCTGAGTTCAAATCCGGCCTCAGACACTTGACACTTACTAGCTGTGTGACCCTGGGCAAGTCACTTAAGCCCCATTGCCCTGCAAAAAACAAAAAAACAAAAAAATAAAAACTAGTCTTATTCCTAATGATAAGAGACAGCAGAGTGTAGTGGGTATTATGCTGGTCTCAGCCAGGAAGACCTGGGTTCAAGTCCAACCTTTGCTACATACTGGCTGCCTGACATTGGGCAGCTGCTCAAGGCAGGTATTTGAGACTTTAAGTTGCTACAAAGGAGTTCCTTTTGCCAGTGAAATCAAAGGTCCAGCAATCTATCCCTATTCTGAATTATATTCATAAGCAGAGGATCATGGAGGAAAGCTAGCCCTGTTGTTGCATCTGTCCAGGAATCTTGTATGATGTTACAATGTGCAGGGCATCATCCTGTTGGAGGAGAGTGATTAAGACTACATTTCACTCTAGCAAATCAAATTACTTCTTCATAATCAATAAACAATGGACACAGCTAGGTGGTACATTGCATAGAGCACTAGGCTTGGAGGCAGGAACATTAGAGTTTGATTCATTTAACTTCTCTGGGCCTCATCATAAGAATAATAATAGCACCTACCTCATAGTGTTATTGTGAGGATCAAATAAGACAATATATGTAAAGTGCTTTGCAAATCTTCAAGTGCTATTTATTTTTTAAGCTCTATTTAAATTCTAGTTATGCATTTTAATTTATCTTGTATCCTCTGCACATTTCAGTCAATTGTATGACTATAAAGATGCAGTCTGATTGTTCATATTAATCTAAGCACAGGACAAGGAAAAAATGTACCAGCTGGAGATGTTTTCCATTGTCATGTAGGATGTCCAGCATAGACTCCTAAGGGAAGGGATCCTATAGATTGTGAGATTCCCCTGAAGCTCCCATTTACAGATGACTCTGTGCTGATTGCATCACGCCCTGGAATACCAGAGAGGCTTCCAAAATGAAATTCACAGTGACTCAGAAGAGATCAGCCTAAGAATCCACGTATGAAAACTCAAGAGATGAAGTATTCCTATTGTCCAGACTAGGATATGTCACTGGATGATTGCCCCATTGAGCTGGTCCATGAATGTATATATCTTTGAAAGACAACACAAATGGACAATGGGCTTCACCTAGAGAGAAATAATAGGAAGAGAGGTTGGGTTTGCATTTGTGAAGCAAGTTTCTCTAAGGAAAAAAAAAAGCTTTTTAAAAAAAAAAAACACCTTTAATCTTCCAAGAATGCTATATGGCTGCAAATTGTGGTACAACACAATCCCCAAAGCATTAAAATAATAGGTCAAAGGGTGATGGAGAGATTAGGTTGGGTATAAATTAGGCTGCAGCGTACACCAGTTGTTATTTGCACATAAGAATTGACATTAAAAAATTACCAGAGATGTATGATTGGAAAAGGGATCCAGTCACATAGCAAGAATGAGGAATGGAGAGGCTAGGTGCTGCCCTGATAACCTGTGTAAATATTAAAACAGGGAGGCCAAGGGTACAATGAAAAGAACACTGATTCTGGAGTCAGAGGGCTTGGGTTCAGATACCAGCCTCTGATGCTTAATAATCGTGTGACCTCGGACAAGTCAACTAGCATTCGTTAAGCACCTACTATGTGCCAAGCACTGTGCTAAGTGTTGGGGATACAAAGAAAGGTTAAAAAAAAAGTGTCTGCTCTCACAGTCTAATGGAGGAGGCAATATGCAAATAACTAAGCACAAACAAGATATATATATATATATGTGTGTGTGTGTGTGTGTATTTATATATATGTGTGTATATATATATATATAATATATATATATATATATATGGGACAAATCAGGGTAATGTCAGAGGGAAGGCACTAAGGTCACTAGAAAAAGCTTGCAGAAGGTAGGTCTTTAGCTAGGAGGCAGAGGTGGGAGAGCATTCCAGGGAAGTGGGATGGCCAGGGGAAATGTTCCAAGTCAGGGGATGGAGTATAGTGTGTGAGGAGGTGGGGGCGGGTTATGGGGGTAGGGGGAGGCGGTGTCACTGGACTGCAGAGCACATGGAGCGGAGTTAGATATAGGAAGAAGTGAAATGTAGGAGGGGACCACTTTATGAAGGGCTTTAAAAGACAAACAGAGGGGGCAGCTTGGTGGTACAGTAGATAAAGCACTGGCCCTGAATTCAGGAGGACCTGAGTTCAAATCTGGCCTCAGACATTAAACACTAGCTGTGTGACCCCAGGCAAGTCACTTAACCCTCATTGCCCTGCAAAAAAAAAAAATGTAATTAAAAGACAAACAGAGGATTTGGGATTTGATCCTTCAGGTAATAGGGAGACACTGGAGTTGACTGGATCATAGAAGGGGTGCGGGAAATAATCGCCCCTGTGCTTAAGGGAAACAATTGACAGCTGGGTGATGTATGGACTGGAGTGAGGAGAGACTGTAGGCTGGGAAGCCAAATGGCTGGCTATTTCAATAGTCCAGGTGTGAGGTGATGAGGACTTACACGAGGGTAGTGACAGTGTCAAAAGAGAGAAGGGAGTAGATAGGAAAGATAATATTGAGGTAGAAATGACAAGATTTGACCATTGATCATATGAGGTGGGGGGGAGGGAGTGAGGAATTGAAGGCTATAAGCTTGGGTGCCTAGGTTTTGAGCCTGGATGACTGGGAGGGTAATAGTACCCTCAAAAATAATAAATTGGGAAGAGGGGAGGCTTTTGGGGGAAAGATAATGAGTTCTATTTTGAACATGTTGAGTTTAAGATGCTTATGGGAAAATCATTTGGATATGTCTAATAGGTAGTTGAAGATATGAGGCTGAAGGTCATGATAGATGTTAGGACTGGACAGGTAGATCTCAGAGTCATCTGCATAGAGATGATAATTGAAATCATGGGGAACTGATGAGATCACCAATAGTACAGAGGGAGAAGAGAAGAGGGCCTCGGGGTACCCTGACAATCATCAGACATGTTATCATAGATGAAGACCCAGCAAATGAAACAGAGGAGTGGTCAGACAGATAGGAGAAGAACTGGGAGAGTGTCAGGAAAACTTAGGGAGAAGATGGTGACTGACAGTGTCACAGGCTGCACTGAAGTCAAGAGGGGCCTCGACAGAAGAGGACAGAGAAGGGTGGAACTGGTTCACCAAGGAATCAAGAAGAAGAAGAGAAGACAACATAGCCAGTGCAGGAGTGAAGGGTGTGGGAAAGAATTGGAAGGTGGAGGGACTGGAGATACCAATGAGGGATTTTATCTTGTATCCTCTGCACAATTCAGTCAAGAACAAGGGCCGGGTTTGCAAGGTTTAGGAAGACAGTATGGTCAGGGAAGGGAATTTCAGAGTTCATGACCTTGGATGTGTGATATGGGTGACAGGAAGAGCCACTGCCACCAGAGGCACCATACTCCTATTACCTTTCCCTCTCCTTCTCCTTCTCCCTCCTAATCGCCCAGGCCCAAACCCACACCAGGGTTCCCCCCTCGCCTTTTGCCATCCCCCTCAACTCCCTCCTCCAGCCCTAAGCCATTCTGGAACCTCTCCAGGCAGCCAGATGTAGTGAAGAGACACCCCCACCAAGGGTGCCTTGTCCTATTTCCCTATTGACTCTGCCCCAGCTGTTTGACTGCTCACAGGGCTCAAATGAGATGGGAATCAACAACTCAGTTCCTTCTGATGAGACATTACCGTCTTCACTGCCTCTCGATCCTAAAATTCTCCAGCCTTAACCATGTTCTGGGCACCTCTGCCCTGCAGTCCCCTGACACTGTCATCCTGACTACTTATGTAACCCAAGGTCCTCTGCGCAGGCCATGCCTATCACTGCTATACCCTGGTGGCTCCTAGGTCGTTCCATTTGACCCGCAGCTTTCTTTTTTTTTCTCTCCCAATTAAATTGTGAGCTTCTTGAGAGCAGGGATTGTCTCATAGTTTATATTTGTTGCTCAGTTGTTCCATAGTGTCCTACTCTTTGTGACCCCATGGACCATAGAAAGCATTTAATAAATATTTTCTTTATCCATTCATTCTGTGACCCAGAGGAAAGACCCCTTTGAAGGATATAGGGGAGGTTATGGATTAGAGTCACATGGGACGAGAAAGGAATAAACATTTATGTAGCACCTACTATATACCAGGCACTACGCTAAGCACTTTATGATTATTATCCCCCTTGATTCTCACAACAACCCCAAGAGGAAGGTGGGATTATTATCATCCCTGTTTTTACAGTTGAGGAAACTGAGGCACAGTGAGGTCAAGGTTAAGGGAATACCCACAAAACCAGGTCTCAGAACCGTCAAAGTCAGAGCACTTGGGTTCAGATCCCAACTCTGATATTTACTACTTGTGTGACCTTGAGCAAATCATTATTTACTCTGTGACTTGATTTCCCCACATGTAAAATGGTGGCAACTAAATAGCAACTAAGGCCCCTTCTAGTTCTCAGTCTACCACCAGGGACAGTAAACTTCCTGACTCTCTTCTAATCCCCTTTTGTAACTAATCTCTTTGGGCTGAATTCTAATTTTCAGGAGGGAAAACTTTCTACTTTCCCATATCTAATAATCCCTTTGGAAACTTGGCTTGAGTATCCTTGCTTCATTTTATTCTTCCAGAACGCCTGGCTCACTCTTGTGACAGCAGGTCCTTTCTCTGTGGGTGATGCCACTAGGACTTCTCAATGAAAATAAGCTACAAAACACTTTATTTTTTATCTGCCTCGTGAATGAACTGTAATGTTTATGTAGCAAGTAACCTGTTCTTGCTTTCCTTGTGCCTTCTCCAGAACCATTAGGAAAGATACGACTGTAGCCATTTAGTTATCTGCCTGAGCACACCACGTTGGGCTGGATCCAAGAATAACTGGAGTTCCACAACCGGTCCTGAGACAATTGGCTTCTTTGCACATGCTCAATAAGGGCCTGGACCTTTAGTCACAGAAACACGGAATCTGGGAGCCCCGAGAAACTAAGAAGGTCAACTAGTCCAACCTGTATCTGAACAAGGAGCCCCAGCCCCCACCCCCTCACCCACTACCTCTGCCTTGCTTTAGCAACATGCTAAAATAGGGATCATCCTCGCCTTTGCTTGGAGGGATCCAGGGACAGGGAATCCATCACCTCCATAGGCAGCCTATTCCATTTTTGGAAAGGTTAAGATCCAGCCTGAAGTTGCCTCTTTCCAGATTCCAAGCAGCTCCTGGTCCTGTGGCCAAGCAGAACAAGGCTAACTAATCCCTGCTCCCCACGACAGTCCCTCAAATACCTGAACATTGCTGACATGTCCCACCATCTTTTCTTCTTCAAGTTAAACATACCCTGTCCCTTCAACCAATTCTCACGTGGCATTTTACCAGGGTGACTTTACTGCTATGAAGACTGTATCCATCCCCGTGAAGGCTGAGGACTCTACCCCTTTAAAGTGTCCAGAGATGGAGGTTTGTCTCTATATAATAGAGTGCACACCCCCCAAACAGGACCTCAGCCCAATTTGGCTCATGGCATCATGGAATAACAGAAAAATATTCCATTTGACTCTTAAAACCCCCTTTAATCTGGCCCCTTCCTACCTTTTTAGTCTTGTTACACCTGACAACCCCACTCCACCCCAACATGTTCCCTTCAATCCAGTGACACTGATGACTCTCTTGGCTTTCCTTGCACAAGACACTCCAATTTATGCTTTGTATTATTTGTTTGTTCAAAGGTATTTTGTCTCCCCTGTTAGACTGTAAGCTCCTGGAGAGCAGTGACTGTCTTTTGCCTTTCTTCTTGGTACAGAGCTTGAAGCATATTTATTGTTGTTATTCTTTAGTCACTTAGTTGTGTCTGATTCTTTGTCATCCTATTTGGGGTTTTCTTGGAAAAGATTCTGGAGCAGTCTCCTTCTCTAGCTCATTTTACAGATGAGGAAACTGAGGCCAACAGGGTTGCCCAGGGTCAAACAGCCAGTAAGTACCTGAGGCTGGATTTGAACCCAGGTTCTCCTGGCACTGTATCCACTGGGCCACATAGTAGGCCCTTAAAGTCTTGATGTGACTTGACTTCATAGATTTTGAGCTTAGTGGAACTCAAAGGCAATGTAGCTCAACCCCCTCATTTCACAGAGAAGGAAATAGAGGTCCAGAAAGATGACTTATCCAAGGTTACACAAGTAGTAAGCAAAAGAGTCCACATGCAAACCCAGGTCTTCACACTCCCTCTTTCTACCATACCACATTGTTAATGACCTCAGTGGGTCTTTCCAGCTGCCCATATTTCCATTGTTCATTCTACCAATAGTATTCACAACAGCAGGACAAAGGTCAAACTCATCCTCTCCACTGATTACTGTTATACCCTACTCTCAGGGATGCCTTTCCCTGTGGCCAGGTTGTCACTCACCAGGCCTCCTTCATAATCCCAGCATCAATTCATCATGCCAAGATCCTGGACAACCAACAGGGAAGATTTCCTTTCTCTGGTTCTTAGAGAAGGGAAAAAATGTTTCGGAGAAATGTGACATAGTTGGAGAGGGAGGGGATTAAAATATACACATTAATAGGGCCCAAGACGGGGAGAATTGTCAATCAGTCCCCTGTACCACTTTTCTCTGTTCAGAAAAAGAAGGGGAAAAAAAAACTAGATCAGCAGAAGCCAGAAGCTACATTTAAAAACAGTACTGCTGAGTTTGGTATTGGGATTCATTCTTCTTCCTAAGTAAGGCCTTTGGAATACTTAATAGAATCCATGAACCTAGTAAGAGCATTCAGGGGATTCTGGATAAGTATCTAGTTTGGTTCTGGCACTTGGGGCCTGTGTAACTTTGGGCAAATCACTTAACCCCTTCAAGCTTTTAATTCCTCATCTATAAAGTGGAGATCATAGTAACTGATCAACCTCAATGGGTGGTTGTAAGGACCAAATGAAGTGTGGAAAGCATTTGGTAAAGAGATGTGTAAGTATAAGCTTTTAAACTATTGATGTAGCCAGTGATAAGGAAGAAGGAAAAGATAATTATCTCATTAGATATCTGTGCCAAGGAGAACAAAGAAATAAAGGGCACATATATATACATACTAAAATAGACATAACAGCCTTTTTTTGTAGTAGCTGGAGTGAGTGCCCATCAATGGAGGAATGGCTAGACAAATTGTGGTATAGGAATGTCATGTAATAATATGGTACAGTAAGAAATAATAAACATGCAACTGAGAGAAACTTGGGAATACTCATATGAATTGATGCAGACAGAAGTAAGCAGAACCAGGAAAACAATATATACGGTGACTGGTTGTTCAGTTTTGTCCAACTCTTCATGACCCCATGGACTTTTGTCCATGGGGTTTTCTTGGCAAAGATACTAGAGTGGTTTGCCATTTCCTTCTCTTGTGTGTCCCCATTTCATAGATGAGGAACTGAGGCAAATAGGGGTTAAGGGGTTTGCCTAGTTACACACAACTAGTAAGTATCTGAAGCTGAATTTGAACTTAGATCTTCCTGATTCCAGACCTGGTGTTTTATCTACTGTATTACCTATCTGCTCCCATATATGACTACCAGAATGCAAATGGAAAGGGGGTGGGAAGAAGCCTCACAAAACAATATGTTATGAGGAAGTCACACTGAAGAGTTATAATGACCAATCTTGGTCCTGAAGAATCAAACATTCCTTTCTCCTCTTGAAAGAGGGGTAGTGGTGGTGGTGGTGGTGGTAGGGTTATGGGTACATAATGTTACACACATTGTCAGATGAGGTCACCGTCTTGAATGGTTTTGAGTAACAATTTGTTGTTATTGTTAGAGGTAGTTAGATGACAGTCAAGAAGACTTAGGTTCAAATCCAACCTCAGACACTTGCTAGGTGTGTGATCTACGCAAGTCACTTAACCTCTGCCTCAGTTTCCTCAACAGGAAAATGGGATAATAATAGCACTTATCTCACAAGGTTGTGGTGAGGATCAAATGAGACCATATATGTTAAGTAATTAGCACAGTACCTGTAACACAGTAAGTACTAAATAAATACTTCTTCTCCCTCTCCCCCTTAACCTTGCTTCTCTTGTTACAAGGTAGGATTCAGTACTGGGGATGGGGTGAGGCAAGAATGTCTTAAGAGTTTTTTGTATTATGGCTTTCTTTGGTTGAAAGCTATGAACCCTTCCTCAGAATACTATTTTTAATGTATAGCAAAATATACAAGATTACAAAATAAATCAATTTTCCAGAAATGTAATTATTAAAATATTTTCAAAAACAAATTCATAGATCCCATCTTAAAAACCCCTGGGGCAAAGTTTATACCAGGGAATGATTGTACTGTAAAAATCAAAAGGATCAAAGATTTTATTTTTTTTAATGATAAAGATCTAAGAAGGAGCTAGCAACCCAAGTGGTGGTGGGTGTCAAAGGAAAGCAGGGGAGAATGAACACATTACCCCTGCTCCTTTTTTCTCCTTGAGTGAAAATGCTTGCAGCAGCAGAATTCACATGCTGCATTAGGGAAGGTACAAGGCCTGGAAGACGGGAACAGGAAGACATCTTCAGAAGATTGCTACATCGGCTGGCTTGGGGCACCAGTTGCCCCAGTTTCTGAGCCTCCCCTGGACTGACGAATCACAAAGGCCTTGGCCGTTACAGAGAAGACACATCTAGCAATGGGTCGTTTCTTCCAGGGAAGGTTATATGAAAGAATCTTTGATGAATGCAGTGCATGACCCATGTCTAGGAGATTGGGCCAGCTGGGGCACACACAGTAAATGATTCAGACCTCCCTTCCTACCTAGGCTCTTATCTGGGCTAATTGGAAGACTTTGCTGTCCCAGCCTCCTTGCATTTGAATTGATCATTCATTGCAGTCTCTTCTTTTCATTAACTTTAATTCGGACCTGAGTTGATCAACATTGCTTCTCTTTCGGGATGTAATTAGATTTATAAATAGTGTTAAGTAGTGATTTGGGGTAACTGAAGCTTCATCTGTTATAATGAACCCACCAGGCCTCCTCTAGTGAATTCACTAGACACTTCTGTTCTCAATAGACTTTGTTTGTGACATGCCCTGTTCAACTTCCTCAGTTCTTGGGCTCAAAGATTTAGAGCTAGAAGGGACTTTGGAAGTCATCTATTCAAGCTGTCTCATTTTAAATATGAAAGAACTGAGGCCTGGAGAAGTTAGGTGACTGATTCAAAGTCACACAGGCTATAAAATGGCAAAGCTAGAATGTGAACCCAGATCCAGCATTGCTTCTATCACACCGCAGTGCCCAAAGCTGAGAACTAGGGAGGGCCCCAGGCTTTCCTGTCTTTAGTCAATCAAACTTTTATCTTCATACAGATCATTCTGATTAAACTTTTAGCCTCAGGAACCTTTTGATAATATAGTCTAAGCCTTTGAAACATCCTATTTCCTCCATGAAGCCTTCTCAGAGTTGAGTAGATTTAGCAGGCCATTTCTACCCAGCTCACCCCAACTGAACACAGACTCCCCTGACTGCTTTCTCCTGCAATTTTCTTACAGTTTTGTACTAACCTTCACCTCATCCATAGCCCTAAAATAAGTATTCCTGATCAATATGTGTCTAGTCCCCAGGAACTACTCAGCTGGGCCCACAGGTGTACTGCAACTCCTTCTATTCTGCATGCAGGTAAGCAGTTTGGACCAGGTGCAGAGGCAGGAGAGCCCACACCTACTGAGAGGAGCTGGGCTTCCTGTTCGAACACTCATTGGCTGGCTAAGTCCCTGGGACAATTTTAATTTTTGTAAATTTTGTGACCACTTTTAAAAGGGAAGAGTAAAAAGGCACTCACTGTCCACTATGAATGAGGTCCAGAACAGTTAACTTATTCCTGCACACCAAAGGAATGCTAAACATAAAAGACATAAAAGAGGCATAAACAGAATGCTTTTTAAAAAAAAAAGGATAGACTAACTTATAACCACTATTAAAATCCACTGGGTAGTTGATACTCAAACTCCCACCAAAACATAAAGCAGTCTGTAGGGTTCCTGATTAGGCATTTTGCATTTCGCCTCAGCTCTGCACTATTTATTGTTCCACTCCAAACTCAAACCTCCGCTAAACTTTGGGTTCAATTGTCCCTTTATCTGCCACAACTAACAGCTTTTCTTATTGGATCCAGGACTTTTGGACCTTCCAAACTCACAGGATGACCTCCAAGAATGGACATGTCAACCTAGAAAACCAGGTTCAGTCTTCTACTCAGGAATGAATGAATGAATGAATGAATGAATGAATGAATGAATGAATGAATGAATGAATGAATGAATAAGCATTTGTCAAATGCTTACTATATGCCAAGCTCTGGGGTTACAAACAGACAAACAAACAAACAAACTGAAAAGGTTCCTGCTCTCAAAGAGTTCACATTCTGGTGGGAAAGATAACACATCTAGAGGGTTTCAGCTGCAAATCCCGTATAAAGACCCAGCCGGCCTTGGGGGACTATGGCAAAGTCAATAGTAGTCTATCTTCTTTAATACAATTTATAATGGTAAACATGTCAGTTTCTGACATTGAACCATATGATAATGCCAAGGACTTTGTTGGAGGGAACTTTCTATTCTGGGTCTTCAATAGCTGTGTCAGCAGCATCCACAGGAGTAGTTTTCAGGCTGAATCTCCATGGGATTTCTTCCTGGGGTTGATGCTTCAAGAGTTGGGGGTGGGGAGGTGGTAGTTCAAGGAGCACTACCATTCCAAGGCTTTTGGGCTCAGGGTCCTGGGCCATCTCCTTTGGAGTCTGAGGAGAGGTAACATTTGTAGTGGTGATGGTTTGATTCTCCCAAGGGTGCCATGCTGTCTAATAAAGCAGTAAAGACAGCTGGGAGCCCAAGCCCTAGCCTGCCTGCTTGAGTCCAAAAGGGGAATAAGGCTGGGGGTAGAGAGAGAGAAAACAGAAGGCAGAGCGGGCACTACTTGCTGGCTCCACGGAGGAGTCACGACTGAGCTGTCTGTCCTTTTAACTTAAGGGTTATAAATCTGGGGTCTGTGAACTTTTGATAACTGAATTTTGATAGAATTAGTTTCCTTTGTAATCCCATGGCTTTTATTTTATGCATTTAAAAACACTATTCTGAGAAAGCATCTGTAGGTTTCACCAGGTTACCAAAGGGAGCCCATGAAACAGAAAAGGTTAAGAACTCCTATTTTGACTAATGTAGCACCTCCTCTGCCCCCAGCCACTCTCATGGGATAGGGAGGAATGAGGGACCACTCAAGATTCACCACATCCTACTAAAATGCCAAGTCCTTTCAGCACTGAGCCACCACATGGCTGGAGATAGCTGGGACATTCATCATCCCCAAAAGGCCCAAGCAATGAGTCACCATGTCCGTGGAGTCCCAGAAGTTTCCAGGGGAGATCTGGGTGCACGCTCCCTTGAGTGTCCCCTAGAGGCCAATTCAGCCTCTGCTTCTTTGTGACATAAAAAACCCCAAACTAAACCTTTTCCATTTGTGTCTAGGTTTATGTTTCCATTCTACTCTTTGTAAACAGACCCATGAAGGTCTGTTTACGTTCCTTCCCCCATTTCCAGTTTCAGAAATTCTGTTTCTCATTCAAGATCCCACTCAAATGCCAGCTCCTCCATGAAGCCTTCCCTAATTCTCCTAATCAGAATGATTTTTTTCCTTCTAACATTCCCATAACGTTTTGTTCTCTCCTCATTTAAGTATTTTCTTATATTATTGTATGTGAGTTTAACTCATATCAAACTTAGAAATAACTGTATGGAATCCTTGGAATGCCAAGGCACTAAAGACAATGTGAATAGAAATGCCTTGCAGGAGGCTCTATCTTAATGAGATGGCTAACCACTTTGTCTGTCTTGTATTCTTCCAGAACCTCCAACAAGGGCAGAGAGCAGCCCCAGCACAGGGCTCTGCACATAGTCCTAAATACAAACTTACTACATTGAATTGAATATGTGGTGTCTATGTGCTTTTCTTTATAAGCACCCCCAATTTAAATACAGCCTTAGATGTTTCCAGGGTTGTTTTAGGCAACATGACTATGTTCATGGAGACCTGAATTGAGAGACCTTTGTTCTTATCTCAACTCTGCCCCAATTTGCTGTGAGACCTTGAGCAAGTCACTCTCTCTACCTCCAAAATCCACTCCCCACCACCACTGATAAACAAGAGCTTTAGAATAGAATCAGGGGTTCTTACCCTGGGATCCATGAATTTATTGTTATTTTTTAAAAATAAATATTTTGATATTTTAATTTCAATATAATTGGTTTTGTTTGTAATCCTACATATGTGTTATTTTATGCTTTTAAAAATATTATTCTGAGAAAGGGTCCATAGGCTTCACCAGAGTACCAAAGGGGCTGGGTCCATGGGATAAAATTGGTTCAGAGCCCTTGGACCAGGTAGTGTGTAAGGGCCCTCCCAGCCCTATTCACTGTCCTGTGATTCTCCTTCTGAATGGGCTGAAGGCAAGCCTGCAGAGATGTCCAGGCCTGCTCACCTGCTCACAGCTGGGCACTGCCATGTCAATGAAGGCATGACCAGTGGGGGTCTCCCCAATACACCATGGGAGATATCCTGTCAAGTTTTCAAACATACCCAGACTCCCACCTTTGGGGGGTGGTGTCTCTTCCAAAAGACCTGAGAGTAACGGAGGGAGTGAGGAAGGTATTGCCTGGGGAAGGAGTCCTGTGGAAGTGGGTTAAGGAGGCAGGCCCTCTGGGACAGGCTGAAGGGTTTTCTCAGCCACCTGGGAACCATTCACTACAGCACAGTGAGACCTAGAAAAGATAAGGTCCCAGGGAACCCAGTGGCAGGGAGGATTTGGCTGAATCCTGGCTGGAAAGAGTAGGCAGGCCTCTCTCTTGTCAGCAAGTAGCAAGGCCTTCCCAGAAGCCAGAGGGAGAAGCACTGTTGACATAAGTAAGTTGTTCAGGCTGGACTCTCAAGGCCCACTGACACAGGCCTCTCTCACTCCCTGGAAACTTTGTTCAGTTGGCAGTTCTTTCTCCTGCCAGTATTTCCTCACATCTTGACAGTCAAGATATTTTAGAGGCCTTGTGAATATAAGCTGCCAAGAGGCCTATGGCATGGTGGATAGGCAACAGGCCTTGAATGCAGGTTTGGATTCAAGTTCTGTTTCTAATCATAATGACTCTGTGACTCTAAGCAAATTACTTAGCTTCTCAGTGCTCCAAGCAATTCTCTGAGACCAAAAATTTCAGAGAAGGTGCTGACCCGGGCTGATAGAGAGCATTTCCTTACCAGGAAGTTCCCTATATAAAACCACAGGTCTAGTCCTGATCTCTTGTAAACATAAGCTTCTTGAGAACCAAGTCTGTCAATTCGTTTATTTATTTATTTGTGTCTTTTTCTTCCCAGAACCTAGCATGGTGTCAGGTGTGTAGTAGGTATTTAATAAATGCTGATCAGCATGTAGTAGGTATTTAATAAACACTGATCAGCATGTAGTGGATATTTAACAAGTGCTTGTTGATTGATTGATAAACACTAAATGTCATGCTTCCATCTCATCCAGCAGCCCCTTCCCAAAGACTTTAAGACATTCCTGGTGGTGACCTGAGAAACCAGGCCCAGTCCCTTGGCTGCAGAGAACACCAGAGTGGCAGGTGGTAAAATTAAAAGGGGACTGATAAATTGATTGATTACTTAAGAGCCTCCATCTCTACCCACAGACTCTGCTGACTGCCCTAGCCAGAGTGGTAAAGTAGGGCAGGAGAGGAAAACAAAGCTGGGGAGCTCCCTTTTCCAAGGGGGAACTCAGCTGAACTGGTGGTTCCTTGTTTCTTTGTTTTTGTTTTGGGGGTGGGTTTTTAATTTTTTTTTTTTTTAGTTTGCCTGAACATAGCAGGAGATTGGCTTAAAACTGCTGCCACAGGATGGTGAGAACCAGCAAAAGGGAAATAATTATAGCATTTCAGCCTACACTGTGTCTGCTTAAACTCAGGTATAAATAGATCCTTAAACCCTCCCCTATTCAGTTCAACTCCTTCTAATCTCAACCAGCAGCGATGTCTTGGAGGAGGGGGGAAGGGGGGATTTTTTGAAAGTGAAGCAGAACCATATGTCTATCCCTCCTCCTTCTTCCTCCTCCAGGCAAGCACCTTCCCAATTCTCTGGGCAGAAAGAGAGTACATGCAAGAGCCGAGGATTCCCAGAATGGAGGGCTCCATTCAAAAGACTGAATCTCGTCCCTCTCCTAAGTCAAGTTGGACAGCCGTTATGGGGGTTGCCAGACAAATACTTTCTCTAGTGCCCAGGTAGCTAAAGGCAAGTAGAAACCAGACGTATAGTCTCCAAAAGCAATCACCAAAGCTCAGGGCTTCAAAGTCTCAGCTGATAGAGCCAAGCTGGAAAACCTGCTCCGTGGCAACTTGGAAAAGGCCCCTTGATCCTCCAAGGGCACATCGAGAATTTCAGGTTGAACCAGAACCCCAGTGGAGTCCCCTGGGGTGAGCGTCTTGTTAGCCCCATGCCAGCTCAAGGAGTCTCACCCCAGCCCCGGTCAGGGTGGGTGCCTGCTTGCTCCTGAGTACAAGGCCGGAGAGGAGCAGGCAAATCCCTGGGAGTCTGCAAAGATGGAGTGAGTTATTCCTTTACCACAACTAGGAGGGAAGAAGAAACGCCCTTTGCTTGGAGAGATTTTTAGTATGCAAAGCAAGATTGTTTTGGGAGGGGAAAAAAAAGCCTAGAGGAGGAACACAACCACAGCACCATCTACTGTTCCCACAGCCCTGGAAAAGGGCTGGTTTTCTTCTGAAAGTGGGAATTTTAGAACTGGAATGTTAGAATACAGTGTCGAAGACGTCAGAGACAGAAGGGACCTTATGGATCATCTAGTTCAATCCCCTCGTTTTACAGAAGACTCGGGCCTCTCTGGTGGCAGTGACTTACCCAAGGTCATATGACTAGTTAGTAGAACAGACAGGATTAGAATTTGACTTCTATTTTACTGTTCTTTTCACTAGATCACTCTATTCCCATTTCATTTATTGGTGGATGATTTTGCCTTAAAAAACATTTTAAAAGTTGATTCTGAAGAATTTTAATTAATAGGCAGAACATGCCTCAAGCAAAGAAAGTATCTCCATTGAGTTTTTGGTTTAGTTTGATTTAGATATGGAAGTTGGAAGGGATCTTAGACTCCAGAGTCCAACCCCTTCATTTTTTTTTTTTTTGGTGAGGCAATTGGGGTTAAGTGACTTGCCCAAGGTCACACAGCTAGTAATTGTTAAGTGTCTGAGGTCAGATTTGAAGTCAGGTCCTGAATTCAGGGCTGGTGCTCTATCCACTGCACCACCTAGTTGCCCCCCCCCACTTCGTTTTTCAGATGGGGAAACTGAGACTTACAGAGGTTAAGTGAGCTGCCCAAAGGCACACAAGTAGTAAGCATCTGAAGCAGGATTCAAACCCAGGTCTTCTTGATTCCAAGTCTAGCACCCTGGTCATTATGTCACCAAGCTGCCTCTCCAACTCCCTCCTCCCATTTTACAGATAAGGAAACTGAGGCCCAGTGACTTGCTTAAGTTCATACAGATAGAAAAAGAAGCAGAGCCAGGATTTGAACCCAGGTCCCCTGACTCTAAATCCAGTCTCCTCTTTCCCCTGTGCCATTACAAAAAAGGCTTGGTGACATCGGAGAGCAGATCAAAGAGGACAGAAGCAAAAATGGGTGCAAGGCCTAGTAGTGGGAACCACAGTTTCTTCATCTGTAAATTGAGGATAATACTTATAGTTCCTCCTGCACAGAGTTATAGTAAGGAAAGAGTTTTGCAAATTTGTCTATATTGCTTTAAGATTTGCAGATCTTCAAGCAACACAGACATATACACACATTGGCATGATCAAAGCCATAGGAATGTGAATTATTTTGAGTCTGCAACACTAACCCAGTTGGTCAAAGGCACTAACCCTGAGACTATCCAATGAGGGTGCCCTGAAGCCTTTATTTTCTATGTATGTGACTGTTTCACTCATTCTCTAAAATCTCAACCTGGGCAGTTACTGGAATCTACCACTATTGAACTTCTAACCATCCTGCCTGGGACAAGAGGAGGTTTGTGGATCTGTTTCTCAATAGGCTTCTTTGCTTTAGGTGGGTCTCAGGGTGTGAGATGAGCACAGGCCTCCCTGCTCACTTGGAGATCCAGGACTGATCCAACCTCCTGTATGCAGCTTTCTCAGGAATTCCCTTGCCTCTCCTTTCCCTTCTAACCTTCCTTTGCCCTTCTTTCCAGGGCTTCAAATCTGTTTGGTCTGGTCTCTGTCTTCAGCCCTGGCCTGTCACCTGCACCTGTTTATCCCACAGACCTCAAACCAGAGTCAACAGTCTGTTTATTCCCATTGGTCTTCAGCTTATCTCTCCCAACTGTTGTTTGCTATAGCCCAAGGATACAGCGATAGTTAAACATTCCTCTCCCCTTGTCTTCTCTCCTTCACAAACTTTCTAGTTGACTTCTGAAAAGGGGGATCGCTTTTCTGTGCCTCAGTTTTCCCACTTACAAGACAAAGGTAATACCTATCTCTATCCCCCCTCTTGGTGGGACTTCAAATAGAACAGAACACTTGGGCTTGGAGTTGGAACACCATGCATGGGTCAGTCATTTCACTTCTCTGGGCTGAGGGCAGTGAGGTGATGCAATAGATAGAGCACCTGGCCTGGAGTCGGGAGATCAGAGTTAAAATCCAACCTTAGACACTTAAACAAAAAAAAACAAACAAAAAACACAAACAAAAGACATTTACTTACTACCTGTGTGATTCTGGGCAAGTCATTTAACCCTGTTTATCTCAGTTTCCTCATCTGTTAAAAAAAAAGAAAAAGCTAACTGGGGAAGGAAATAGCAAACCATTCCAGTATCTTTGCCAAAAAAGCCCTAAATGGGGTCACAGAGGGTTGGACATGACTGAAAAACAATTCCTTCTGCACAGACCCAATCCTGTCCTAAATTATGATGCCCTAAATGTGATCAGCATTCTGTATCACTGAAGTGCTGTTGAGCTGTTTTAGTTGAATTCAACTCTTTGTGACCCTATTGGGTGTTTTCTTGACAAAGATGCTGGAGTGGTTTGCCATTTCCTCCTCCAGCTCATGTTACACATGAGGAAACTGAGGCAGACAGGGTTAAGTGCCTTTCCCAGAGTCACACAGCTTGAACTCAGGTCTTTCTGACTCCAAAGTCAGTGTTCTATCCACTGCACCAGCCAGCTTTCACAAAGGAATATTTACTGAGAAGTTATAGCAAGAACAGAAAAGCAAACACATCCTCTCCTCTCCTCTCCTCTCCTCTCCTCTCCTCTCCTCTCCTCTCCTCTCCTCTCCTCTCCTCTCCTCTCCTCTCCTCTCCTCTCCTCTCCTCTCCTCTCCTCTCCTCTCCTCTCCTCTCCTCTCCATCCATCCAGGGGCACACTGTCCTCTACTCTATACCATCTCCATCCTACCCTACCTACCCTCATTTGCCCATCAGTAGTGTGGGCCTGGGAGAGCAGAAATGAACCGATGTACAATCTGCCAGCGTAGATTGCTCCCCTCTGCCACTCCACCCCAGGATTTCCCAGAAGGTATAAGGCAGGTATGTATGAACATGGGAGAGTCTAAAGTATTTGCATGGACATTTGTGTACCATTAGCCTGTGTCATCAAAGCAGTCTCTGAGGACATTTTAAATTTATAGTGTTTGCTTGAGTTCTTTGGGGGGGGGAAGAAAATTTGGAACACAAAGGTGTTTTTAAAAATTGATGTCAAAATTTGTATTTACATGTAATTTGGGAAAGTGAAATTCTAAATAAATTTATAGTGTTTGTTACCTGGGGTTGTTCCTTCTTGCTCTTTCTCTTTGTTCTTTTTTCATATATCCATCCTACTTGGCCCAGGTCCTTCTGAAAAGAGCCCTGAACGGGGGCGGGGTTGAGACCCCAGGATTTGATTCCTGGCTCTGCTACATACTGTGTGATTTCCAGCAAGACACATAACCTTGCTGTGCCTATTTTCCTAATGGAAAAAAACAAAAAAGATAAGACCTACCCTACCTACCTGTGGGCCTGAGTTCCTTTGGTTTGTTTGTTTTTAGTGTAAAGGGAAAGTTTCTTTACTTCAAAATAAAAACAACTTTTATCCTTGAAAGGTAAGGCATTATAAATGATCCTTGCCTTGACTTTTTGATGGTAATATTTTTATAGTTCTATTTCAAAATAAATGATTTCCTTTGTAATCCTATGTAGTATGTTATAAGCATGTAGAAATATTATTCTGAGAAGGGATCCATAGGTTTCACTAGACTATCCAAGAGGCCCATGACACTAGAAAGATTATGAGAGCCTCCGACCAGTGCTTTGTAAACCTTACAGCATTATATAAGAGTTATGACAGTGGTGATGGTGATGGTGAAGTTGATGATAACTCTACAGTTTACTGAAGCAATTTTAAGATATATAGCTTAGCAAATCCAGCCCACTTTTTTTGGGTGGGGGGGAGGCAGGGCAATGAGGGTTAAGTGACTTGTCTAGGGTTACACAACTAGTAAGTATCAAGTGTCTGAGACCGGATTTGAACTCAGGTCCTCCTAAATCCAGGGCTGGTATTTTATCCACTGAGCCACCTAGCTGCGCCCCCCCCCCCCTCCAGCCCACTTTTTTTTTTTGTTTTGGTTTGTTTTGTTTTGGGGGGGCAATGGGGGTTAAGTGACTTGCCCAGGGTCACACAGCTAGTAAGTGTCAAGTGTCTGAGGCCGGATTTGAACTCAGGTCCTCCTGAATCCAGGGCCGGTGCTTTATCCACTGCGCCACCTAGCGCCCCCCCCAGCCCACTTTTTAATGGTATCTTCATGATAGAGGCAGGCCCCACTTTGGGATCAGGTCCTTTACTAAAGTTCATTTGTGAATCGGTTTAGACCTTAGAAGGCAATTTCCCACAGAAATTCTGTTATAAAAGGGAGCCAGCTTTCCAGGCCAGGCTCCAACAGCCTACTTAAACTATAATATAACTGATATTCAGGAAATGTGCAATGAAAGAATAGTAAAGAAAAAAAATCATGTCGCAATACTAGTGCCTAGACAAAATCGACAAATAGAATTAAGCAAGATTTAAGGACATACCTGACTTGATTGTTGGGGCTTAAGGGGAAAAAGACACATGTTTACCTATGTACCCTCTATTGGGTGGGGGGGGGGGCTTATTTATCCCAATTCCCATTCACACCAACAAATTAAAATGCTGGAACAAGACCATATCTTCCCCTCATTATTCCAGGGAGATTCCTGAGGTGTTGGAGTGTCTCTCTAATGCTGTCAGCTCAAGGCCCCATTCTGGTGTGTTCTCCCCAATATCCATCATCAGTTACGGTTAGTATCTCCCCTATATAATCGATCGAACTTGTGCTTAGTATTCTGGTATCATTTAACTACTGTTTGGTTATTTTAGTCGTGTCCAGCTCTTTGTGACCCTATTTGGGGTTTTTCTTGGCAAAAACACTGGAATGATTTGCCATTTCCTTCTCCAGCTCATTTTACGCATGAGGAAACTGAGGCAAATAGGGTTAAGTGACTTGCCCAGGGTCACACAGCCTGTAAGTATCTGAGGCCAGACTTGAACTTAGGTCCTCCTGACTCCAGGGTCAGTGTTCTATCCACTGTGCCAGTCACAAAGGAATATTTACTGAGTAGTTATAGCAAGAACAGAAATACAAACATATTCTCTCTTCTCCTCCATCCCTCCAGGGGCACACTGTCTCTATCCCTGGGGAGAGTGAGCTCAGATGGAAAGTTTTTATTTCAAAGCCTTTGCCACCCCAAGTTCACTTCTGAATGTAGGCATAGACATGGGAGGGTTGCTCCCTCTTGCCCGCTGTCAGCACACAGCCCTGTTCTGCAGTACTGGGACCTCACCTGATTTTGCTGCCAGCACACTTTGGGCCCTTGGTGACTCTCCGGACATTTTGAAGCTCCCAAGTCCAAAGCCTAGTTCATTGCTTCTCCTGTACTCCACTGAAGAGCAGGAAAGAGAAAACAAATAGAAGAGGCACCATGTTCATAGCCAAGCCTGGGTCAAAAGAGAGGTGTCTGACAGCAGCAGGCCCCTATTACCGCTATTACTGCCTCCTTCTCTGGATTCACACCATTTACCTACCACTGCCTGTGAGAGAGAGGGCCTAAGCGTGTTGTGAGGATGAAGTAAAATAACAGAGATGAAGGAATAGGGTCCAATAGAAGGGAGGGCAGTCAGTTGGTCAGCTAGAACTTATGAAGGATTATGTTCCAGGCACTGAAGATCAAAGGTGGGAGTGAGAGGTGGCTGTCCCACTTTATTCTGTGATGATCAGATCACTCCCATGTCAGGTTCTATACAGAGAACATTCATAAGGTGGAACATGTTCAAGGGAGGGCAACCAAGAAAGTGAGGGGCCTGAAAATTCAAGCCATGCAGAGTACCTAAGCTAGTTAAACTACTTTGAGAAGAGTGGAGGGGATAGGTTGGGCAGTTTGTTAGTCAATAAGCATTGAAGTACCTACTGTATGTCAAGCCTGAAGTCAGGAAGACTCATCTTCCTGAGTTCAAATCCAGCCTCAGACACTTACTAGTTGTGTGACCCTGGTCGAGTCACTTAACCCTGTTTGCCTCAGTTTCCTCATCCATAAAATGAACTGGAGAAGGAAATGGCATATCTTTGCCAGGAAAACCCCAAATGGGGTCATGAGCAGTCAGATACAATTGAAACAAGTGAACAACAAAAGTATGCCAGGCATTCTACTAAGTGCTAGGCATGTGAAGAAAGGCTCTTTGAGGGTTCCTGCCCTCAGAAAGCTAACAGTCTGATAAGAGAGATAATATGCAAATAGCTAGACTTGTGACTTCACTCATATAGGGAATCCCCGGATGAGGAAAGTCCCTCTCACAAGACAGGTGAGGCCTTCTCAGAGACTCTTAGGTTTCCAGAGTTTCCTAGAGCACCAAGAGGTTAAATGAGCTGTTGTTCAGGGTCACAGAGATGGTATATTGAACATGGGTCTTCCTGGGTTGAAGGATAGCTCTCGATCCACTAAGTGACACCACACTGCCTGTGAGAAAAATGACATAGAATGGAAAGAAAAGGAATATAAGAGCAACATTAAAAAGAAAGCAGAGGGGCAGCTAGGTGGCGCAGTGGATAAAGCACCGGCCGTGGAGTCAGGAGTACCTGAGTTCAAATCCGACCTCAGACACTTAACACTTACTAGCTGTGTGACCCTGGCAAGTCACTTAACCCCAATTGCCTTACCGGAAAAAAAAAAAAAGCAGAGATGATAAAAACAAGCATTTTTATTTGAAGAGAAAGCAATGCAAAAAAACCCCCCAAACCAGCCTTTAAAGAGAATCCCCCTGGGGGCAGCTAGGTGGTGCAGTGGATAGAGCACTGGCCCTGGATTCAGGAGTACCTGAGTTCAAATGTGGCCTCAGACACTTACCACTTACTAGCTGTGTGACCCTGGGCAAGTCACTTAACGCCAATTGCCCAGCAAAAAAAAAAAAAGAGAGAGAGAGAGAGAATCCCCCTCTCTCTGGGTCTTGGTTGACCATGGCCTCCAGCTCAGCTGTTTTCAATCCCCCAAAGGACTCTGGTGCACAAGGAACAGTATCTTAGACAGATACTATCTCTTGGGAACATGCAGCAAATATGGAAAGCATTAAGTTCTTAAAGAAATGACAAATGATATGTAGGCTCAGCAAGAGAACCAGAGCAAAGTAAGTGATGGGGACCCCACACCATTTAGCTGCCATCTTTTGCATCAACCCACCTCCTGTTGGGGTAGTATTAGTGGCAACAATAGTGATGGTAGCAGTGGCACTCAGTGAGATTGCTCATACTCTCTCCTTTCCTTCTCAAAATTTCAGCTTCCTTTCTGATGAGAAGAGAAAGAGGTTATCTTTCTCCTCACACTGAAGGCTCCTAGTCATTGGGTCAGAATCCACTGAGGATTTTTGTCCCATTCTGCAGGCATCTATCCCAGATGCATCCCAATTCCGTGGGTAAGAGGTTGCTCGATTGTGGATCATTTTCCTTTTTAAAGAGATCTTCTTTTGGAGTTTTGGACTATTTGTGGGTGACATATTGGGGCCAATGTTATAACTCTGGGCAAGAGATGGAGACACTTTGAATGTGGTATGGATGCATGGTAGAGAGGATAGCATGATGTAGAGGAAACAATATAGGCCTTGGAATCAGGAGACCTCGTTTTGAATGCTTTGATTTCCTCATCTACAAGATGATGATAGTAATACTTGCTCTACCTATCTCAAGGGATAGTTGCAAGGAGCTCATTTTTTGAACTTTAAAGTGTTAAATAAGTGTGAGTTGTTATACTTGTGCCAAGGGCTCCAGCAGTCTTTCCTGGACTACAGAAAAGTTAGTGTAATTTGGCAAAGCGAATTAATAGGGCAGAATGTGGAACTACAAGTTAGTGTAATTTGGCAAAGCGAATTAATAGGGCAGAATGTGGAGCTAAGAAATCTGGATTTGAATACTGTCTTCCAATCTGCTAGCTATAAGACCATGCAGGGGCAAGTGACAATCTCCCAAAGCCCAAAGTCCCAGTCTCCTAACCTGTCAAATGTAGAACTTGGTGACTGGAGAACTGGACCAGGAGTCAGGAAAACCCAAGTTCAAATCCAGCCTCGTACATGGCATAGCTATGTGACCTTAGGCAAGTCACTTAATCTCTGTTTGCCTCAGTTTCTCCATCTATAAAATGGTGATAATAATAGCACCTACCTCTCAGAGTTGTTATAAGAATAAAATAATATTTATAAAGGGTTTTTCAAACCTTAAATCACTATGCAAATGCTAGCTATTATAATAATTATTAACATTTCTAACTACATTTGCAAGGAGGGGTGACACGAGGAAAATATTTTGCAAAGCTTAAAGAGCTGTATGATATGATTTTTTTAATTACTGGAGAATTGAAGATAACAAATCATCCAGTTAAGGAGGGTGCCCCAGGGCAGCCATCTCTTCATTTCTATCTGGCTGAACTCTGGTGGACGTCATCATGCCCCCAAACCAGGAATGACCCTTCTTTGCAGATTCTCTGTATGTGTTGTCTTCCCCCATCAGATTGTGAACTTCTTGAGGAGAAGCACTGTCTTTTGCCTTCTGTTGTACCCCTACTGCTTAGCACTGTGCCTGGCATATAGTAGGCACTTAATAAATGTTTATTGGCTGACTGACTGAAATGCAGTCACTGTGGTCATCTAGGTAGCTTAGCAGATAGAGCACTGGATTGAAATCTGACCTCAGACACTTACTAGCTGTGTAATCCTGGTCAAGTCACTTAACCACTGTCTGCCTCAGTTTCCTCATTTGCAAAATGGAGATGACCCCTACCTTCTAAGGTTCTTGTGAGAATCAAATGGGGACAATTAGGTGGTGAGTGGATAAAGCTCCGGCCCTGGATTCAGGAGGACCTGAGTTCAAATCTGACCTCAGACACTTGACACTTACTAGCTGTGTGACCCTGGGCAAGTCACTTACCCCTCATTGCTCTGCAGAGAGAGAGAGAGAGAGAGAGAGAGAGAGAGAGAGAGAGAATCAAATGAGATGATAATTGTAAAAGGCTTAACACAATGCCTGGTACATAGTAGGCACTTACATAACTGTTAGCTATTGTTATTATTCTTACTTAGGTGCCACCCAGTGCTTGGATTATTTTGTTGAGCAAAAGGCATTTGGCAGGCACCTTGTTTCAGGAGTTCAATGGTACAGTTTGGAAGCATGTACAATTATGGTTGCACAACTGGTTATACCCTTCCACCCAATGATCCCACTCTACTCTAAGGAATGTAAATTTGGAAAGACATGAAATAATGCAAAGCAAGGGAAACAGAATTAAATATCAGAAGCTACATGGACAACTGCCTAAAAACAATAGTGGCAAGCTTCATCAGAAAGAGATCGAGAAATAATAAAAAAATTTTTTTTAAAAAGAAAGAGATCGAGTGAGAGACCCCCAAAATAAAGAAGCTGTGAATCTTATTTTACTAACACTTTCAAAAAAGGCATGATTGTGTTGTTTGATTGAATTTCATTTCCCCTTATTTTATGTTAGTCAAGATCATAATTGTAAGAAAAATTATTTTGTTTCAAAATGTTTAACTTTTATCAATATATTTCATTTTCATGTTGCCTTTATGTCCAAATTTATCCTTTCCTCCCCCAACCAGAAAAAAAAAATAGTCTGATACTATTTATAATCTTGTGGCTTAGATCCTGATCTCCAACCCCTATCCTTTTCAGAGCGAATATGGCTCCAGCTAAAGTGTACTTGTTCTGGGTTACCCAGGACATGATGTTTTTGTGCATGAGGCTTCTGTTTTAAAAGACAGAGTAGGATAGTGCAAAGTAGAAAACCTGGAATCAAGTGACTCAAATTCATTTTCTGTCTCTAGCATTAGTTGTGTGAAGCCTTAGTTTCATCATCTGTAAAATGGGGATATTGACACTGGCAGGGCCTACCAGACTATATAGTTGTAGAGAAACTGTTTCCTAATCTTTAAAGATAATAGACATGTGAGTTACTTGGTCCTGTTTATGGCAAAATGGTGAAGTTGGATGTTATGTACAGCCTTTTGTTGGTCTCTGTCTACTCCTTTTTTGGCTTAGTAATGATCATAGAAAATAATCTATAACAAATAATGATATATTACTAAATAAATTTAGTAATATATAATAACAAATATGGTGATTTAATAATGCTATATGATAATAAATAATTTTAGTAATTTAATAACTATATAAATTTAGTAAATAAAATTTAGTAAATCCTCATCTGGAGGTGTCCGAAAGACTCTTTTGCTTTTTAATCCTTCTCTGGGATCGAAACAGGAAAAAAATCTGATATGTCATTTATCCTTTTTTTGGCGGGGAGGCAATTGCGGCTAAGTGACTTGCCCAGGGTCATACAGCTAGTAAGTGTCAAGGGTCTGAGTCCAGATTTGAACTCAGGTACTCCTGAATCCAGGGCCAGTGCTCTATCCACTGCACCACTTAGCTGCCCCATGTCATTTATCCTTTGGCAGAGACTCATTTACAGCAAAGTGTTAGCTCTCACTCTGTCAGTCAATAAACTGTTAGTCAATAAGCACCTAGTAGGTGCCAGGCACTGTGCTAAGTACTAGAGATACAGAGATTATACTTTTTTTGTGTGTGTGAGACAATTGGGGTTAAATGACTTGCCCAGGGTCACACAGCTAGTAAGTGTCAAGTGTCTGAGGCCAGATTTGAACTCAGGTCCTCCTGAATCCAGGGCTGGTGCTCTATTCACCATGCCACCTAGCTGCCCCCAAAATAAAGATGTCATTTTTTCTTTTTTTTGGTGAGGCAATTGGGGTTAAGTGACTTGCCCAGGGTCACACAAGTAGTAAATGTGTAAAGTGTCTGAGGCCGGATTTGAAGTCAGGTCCTCCTGAATCCAGGGCCAGTGCTCTATCCACTGCGCCACCTAGCTTCCCCCTCCTACCTAGCTGCCCCCTCGGTACTAGAGATACAAAAAGAGGCAAAAGACAATCTCTGCCCTCAAAGAGCTCACAGTCTAATGGAAGAGACACTAATATGTGAAAAGAGGTGAAATTTTATTTGGGACTTAAAGGAAGCTACTAGGTGGAGATGAGAAAGCATTTCAGGCCTGGGGGCCAGCCGGAGAAAGTAGCCAGAACCCAGAGATGGGGCATCCTGTTCAGTGTCATTGGATCAAAGAGTACCTGGGGTAGAGGGGAGTAAAATGTAAGACCAGAAGGGTAGAAGAGGGCTAGGTTAGCAAGGCCTCCAGTGGCTTCCTGTTACCTCCAGGATCAAATACAAAATCCCATGTTTGGCGATTCAAGTCCCAGCCCCGTTTCTGGTCTCCTTACACTTGACTCCCTGAAGCCTACTCTTCTACCCAGTGGCACCAGCTTCCATCTCTCTCCTCTAGGCATTCTCTCTGGCTGTCCTCCATGCCTAGAACTTTCTCCTCCCTCTGCTTTGACTATTGACCTCCCTGGCTTCCTTTAAATTCCAGCTAAAATCCTACCTCCTACAAGAAGCTTTCCCAAACCCTCTTAATCCCAGTGCCCTCCCTTCCCTCTGTTAATGATTTCCTATTTAGGGACAGCTAGGTGGTGCAGTGGATAAAGCGCTGGCCCTGGATTCAAGAGGGCCTGAGTTCAAGTCTGGCCTCAGACACTTGACACTAACTGTGTGACCCTGGACAAGTCACTTAACCCTCATTGCCCCACCAAAAAAAAATTTTTTTTTCCTATTTATTCTATATATGGTATGCTCTCTATATATATCTATATATCTCTATGTATGTATATACACATACATACACATACACATATGCATATACACATACACATATGCATGCATGCATATATACACATGCATATATATATATGTATATATAATTTATCTTTGTTTGCATGTTGTCTCCTGCCCTTAGATTATAAGCTTCTTTTGAGGGCAAGGACTGTTTTTTGCTTCTTTTTGTATTCTCAGTGCTTAGCACAGTATGTGGCACATAGCAGGCGTTTAAGAAATGTTTTTAATTTATTGATTGATTTTGAACGCCAAACAGAGGGTTTTGTATTTGATTCTGGAGGCGATAGGGAGCCAACAGAATTTATTGAGTAGGGATTATTGACACTTGGTTAGCCCTGTGCTTTAGGAAAATCACTTTTGTAGATGAATGGAGGATGAATTGGAGTGGGGAGAGACTCAAGGTAGCCAGACACACCAGCAGGTATTTTGGATTTTTAAGGCTCTTAATTCTTTGTTGTGTAATGTAAGGGGAAGATCTGGACATGCACTCTGGCCCCCTCCAGTAAAATATGTGCCTCTTTCTAAAGGGTAAGTTTAGCCAGAGGCTCCAGATTGGTCCCTGTGACTTTGGGGCTGTGTCAAAGATGATGGGGACTAAACTAGAAGGAACCGTCCACTCAGTAGGTTTCAAAACAAGAGGACACTGTGTGACCCTGGGCAAGTCACTTAACCCTCATTGCCCTGCAAAAACAAACAAACAAACAAACAAACAAGAGGACAAAAGTGCTACCCCCCCACACTCACTCTCTCCATCTCTTTCTGTCTGTCTCTGTCCCTCTCTCTCCCTCATTGCTTTGGGGCTCAGCCAGTTCTCCTTTGAATTTGGGGTGGGGGGAGAGAGAGAGAGATTTCTCTTCTTCCTTTTCTCTCTCACCCAATGAACATATGGCAGCAAGAGTACTCTGGAGCGAGCTCCTCCCAAGTGGTGATAGCTGATTGTTAAATTTTCAGTATGAACATCTAACCCTAGGAAATCAGCAAATGCTACGACCAAGGCTTTGTTTATTGTTTTATTAATGATCTAGAATTAAGAAAGTTATTAAATGCAGATAAAATCTAAAAATGGGTTCTGCGCGCATTTTTTTTTCTAGATCCAATCGTTAAACATTTACCATGCATGGAAGCGAGAACATGTACTTGCTTGGGTGAGCCCAAAACTGGACTTTGTGTTCCTGGCTGGCTCTTCTGCTTTGCGTTTCTTACCCTGAGCACAGGTGAATGAAAAATGATCCCGAGAGATGAATGTTCCCAGCTGTGGGGGCTACTCAGGAGTTCCAGATGTCAGAAGTTCCTGAGTTGGTTCTTTGGTGCTGGTTGCCTAGATGGAGGTGATTTCAGGTTTCAGCAAGACCTTCCCAGAAGAGTGGAGCACCTCCAACAGCAGCATTCTGGAGCTGAAAGAATTCGGGAATTCCAAGGCTGCTACTGGCCATCCAGTAGACTTAGAATTGACCATAGACTTATAATTGTTAAATATGCTATTTGTAATAGCATAGGTCAGATTGGAAAGTGAAATACTTGTTCCTCAGTCCTAGAAGGTCCTCTTGGAAGAGCATGACAGATAATGGGTTATTGTTTCTCTAATTTTTTTTGTGTGTGTGTGTGTGTGAGGCATTCGAGATTAAGTGACTTGCCCAGGGTCACACAGCTAGTTAGTGTCAAGTGTATGAGTTTGGATTTGAACTCAGGTCCTCCTAACTCCAGGGCTGGTGCTCTATCCACTGCGTCACCTAGCAGCCCTGGGTTATTGTTTCTCTAGAAATGTTTCCTAATGTATTGTTTATGAATCCTTTGTATCATATAAATTTCTTTTGTGGTAGAGGATATAGTTATCATATATCTGATACCTACTTTATTTATTTTATTTTATTTTATTTTTGCGGGACAATGGGGATTAAGTGACTTGCCCAGGGTCACACAGCTAGTAAGTGTTAAGTGTCTGAGGCCGCATTTGAACTCAGGTCCTCTTGAATCTAGGGCCAATGCTTTATCCACTGTGCCACCTAGCTGCCCCCCCACCAAAATACCTATTTTAGACATTAAGTACTTTTCTAGAAGGGATGCCACAAATCCCTTTTATGGAAAACCCTAGACATGAGTAATTCTTAAGTTTTAAGTAATTTTTCCCAAATTCCAAAGTGTGACCAGTGACACAGAGTGCAATAAAAGGCTGACTATCGATGCTCTTTTAGGAGTCAGGCCACCCCTAAGATGAATCTGGCTCTGCCAGAGTCCACAAATGTACCCCCACTCCCCACCGCACTTACACCCCCCTTCCCCATGGTTCTGGAACCATAAACTAAATGAAATCCATTCTGCAATTGCTCCTGAGTGAGGTGTGGTATTCTCCTATGGCCCCACTCAACCGTACCTGGAACTTTCTGGATCAAAATGCCCCTCCCTGGCCATCACTGTCCTGTGTGTATTATTTCCTTTTTAGGAATGTTCCTTAAGGTCAGGGCCCATCTATGTTATTGTATTGGTATCCCCAATGCTTAGCACAGTGCTTTGTACAGAGTAATACCCAATACCTTTTCATTCATTCTTCCTTTCATTCATTCTTGGGGTCTGTTCATCCAAATCCTGAGCTGAAGGTGCTGTAGGAAAGATAAATCTTGTGCAAGGGGTCTTCTCTGTCTCTCAAATACATTATGCTAGTCTTCAAGCTAGTCTTTGAACTAGAAACCTGCTTTAGTTTTATTAGGATGCCAGGGAACTTCCTGTATTAGGGGACTGGGTTAGAAGGAACAACGGGGTGCCTCTATCTCCCCTCCTTATTATTCTTGTTCAGCCATTTAAGTTGTGACCAACCGAACCTGTGTGACCCCATTTAGGGTATGCTTGGCAAAGATACTGGAGTGGTTTGCCATTTCCTTCTCCAGTGTATCTATTTTGTCAGACAATCAGAGGTTAAGTGACTTGCCCTAGATCACACAGCAAGGAAATATCTGAGGTTGGATTTGAACTCAGGTCTTCTTGACTCCAGGTTCAATGCTATATTCTCTGAGCTGTGAGCTGCTTCCCGCCTTGTCCTCCCACTTTATCTTAACCCTTCTCTTCTCATACTTTTGATTCAAGTCTCTCAGAATCGATTTCCACTCTGTCTGATCCTCTTCCCTGTTCTATCACTCCTGTTTTACATCTTCCCTTTAAACTTCCATGGCTCGCACATGGCAATCACTGCCTATAACCCCCCCATTTCCTCCATTCTAAGATATCCACAACTTCCACCACTGTATTTCCTGCCGCCTCAAGCCGTTCAGTGTGCAAGATATTGGGTTTAAGGGTACAGAGCAGTTATTACAGGACTCCTGGGAGGGTGAAGTGCACAAGGAAGTTCTGGCAGAATGGGAGCACATAGGTGAAGTCCAGGAAAGTACAGCCCTGGGTCACGGGGCTAGAAGGCAGTACTGAGAACAGCCCAGCTCTGGGAGAGGAAAATTCAGAACTTGGATAAATATATAATTGTGAGTATGCACATGTGGGATCATTATTATACAAAGATAGATAGACAGACAGACAGATGGAGGATGGATGGATGGATGGACGGATAGATGAATGGACAAACAGATGGAAGATGGATGGATAGACAGACAGATGGGTGGATGGATAGATGAAAGGACAGACAGACAGACAGATGGAAGATGGATGGATGGATGAATGGACAGACAGACAGATGGAGGATAGATGGATAGACAGACAGATGGGTGGATGGATAGATGAATGGACAGACAGACAGATGACAGTTTCAGGGAAATAAATGGTCTACATTGGAGTTGATTATAGTTACCAGAGAGCTAAAATGGAATTACAGATCTCAGAGTTAGAACCTTGGAAATCATCTAATCCAGCCCCATGTAAATCATGAAATCATGAATTCTTTCTACAACATCCATAACAAGTAGTGACCTAGTCTCTACTTGAAGATTTTCAACGCTGGCAACATACGAGTCTATTAAGTAGCCCATCCTGCTTTTGAAATGATTCCAATTGTTGGGAAATTTTCCCTTACATTGAGCCAAAAATCTGACTCCTTGAAAGCCAGGCTAAAGACATCTTTGATTTCTTCTCTCTCCACCTCCCACATTCAGTCAGATATATCCTTTAATTTTTCCATTCAGAATATTGCTCCTATTCATCCCCCTCCTCTCTAGTTATGGTGTTCCCAAGTCAGTTCAGATCCTCATTGCCTCTCTCTTTGCAAGAGCAGTAGCCTCCTAATTGGTCCCTCAGCCTCCATACTTTGCTTCTCCAAATCACAAAGTTACCAAGTCAATCTTACAGGCCTGCACAGGTCTAAGGAAGCTGGGTATAATGGATAGAATACTGGATCAGGAGTCAGTCTAACTGAATTTGAATCCTGCCTCCAACAGTTACTGTGTGACCAGAGACAAATGATTTAGCCTCTTTCAGCCTCAGTTTCATCTGTAAAATGCAGGTATTAATAGCACCTATCTCACAGTGTTGTTGTGAGGATTAAATAAGATAATATATGGGGCAGCTAGGTGGCACAGTGGATAGAGTACTGGCTCTAGAGTCAGGAGGACCTGAGTTCAAATCCAGCCTCAGACACTTGACACTAGCTGTGTGACCCTGGGCAAGTCACTTAACCCTCATTGCCTCGCCAAAAAAAAAAAAAAAGAATAAGATAATATTTATAGAGTGTTTTGCAAACCTTAAGGCACCATGTTGGATATTATTATCATAACATTTCCCTGCTTGAAAGCTTTCACTGACCCCCTAATTCCAGTAGGGTGAAAAACTAAATCCCAAGCCTGGTGTTTAGAGGGATTCCATTGTCTTTTCAGTCTCATTTCATGCTTCTCGCCTTTGCATATTTCCATATTTCAGACAAAATTGATTCTCAGTTATTCTTCAGAGCTCATTTTGCTCTCTTGGGAATATACATATTAATGCAGACCATCCTCTTTGCTTAGAATATATCCTTTCCAACTTCTGTTAAAATTCTCCTTACTTAAAGATGATCATTGCAGTTGACAACAAAGTTTAATCATCCTGGAAGAAAGGCATCTCTCCCATCAAATTTTCATATAGCTCTTTCTTCTTATCTCCCTTTGGCCCTGTCATATTGTGCCTTGAATCCTCCTAATTTGCATGCATGCAATATAGCTCTATTAGAGTGCAAGCTTCCTGAGGGTGGGGGATTGTAGCACTCTCCACCTTTGTACTCTCAGCTCCCAGTGCTGTGCATCATACTTAGTAGGATCTTACTCCAGTGTTTAATTGAATCAGTCCTGGTTCTGTTGTTTTAGTCCAAGTAGAAACAATTCGAATTTTCTTCCATGTAAAATGAGACGAGAAAAACTAAATCAAAGTGAGAAGAGAAAAACTTCGTTTGGCTGTATAAATGAAACCCAAGTTATAGTCATTTGTGTGAATTGTTTAGCATTTATACCTAATGTCAAACTTACTTTGTTGTAAAGTTTATTTGATTACGACAGTAAGTTGTAAATAAGTATGCTTAGGCCTCATAGTTTGCTGCCCACCTCACAGAGTATAAATGTTTGTTTGTGTAGCATGATCACAGATAGTTTAGGAAAATAGGAGAGAACATTGCTGGTGGCATATCTTGTAAAAATCCAGTTATCCTGATTGATTACCAAATCCAGCCGAGGAGAAGATAGAAAGTCCCCCTACTTCTGCCCACCTCTCTGTTAATAAGCCCCCCCCCGCCCCCAAATGAAGAGCCCATGTCTCTTTCAATGCCGACAATCCGTGTCAATGGCTGAGAGTACTGATGTTCTTTCAGTGCATTGGAAGCTGCCAAAGCTATTACAGCCAGGATCCAATTTTCCCCTAGGGAGAAAAGATCTCCGTCATATGTGCTTAAACACCTGACAGTTTTCTCATTTTTTGATAGGAAATGCGTTTCCCTCCTCTTCAACGGAGAGGAGGAACTAGCTGACAGCTCCCATCTGCACGGGGAGATAGCTGAGAATTTCCAATAGAGAAGTGTCAAACTTTGCCTACCCTGGGGAAAAGGGCTCAATCCATCCCCCTGTAGACAAAAGGCAGAGGCCTCGAGGAGATGGTGGGAAGAACTCCCCAAAGAGAGCTAAAAACAACCTGCAGACCTCTGGATAGACTGAGGGGTTTTTCCCTTTCTCCCTCACCCCCCCCCAATTTTGTATGCCTCAGCTGCCTCTTTCTTTATTAGAGGAAGAGGGAGGGAAGAAAGGAGAGGGAAGAAGGATGCCAGGCCCAGCACCAGGGCCAATTTGCCCTTGGGGTTTTGGTCCAACAAGAACCTCGACTGGGTCCTTCCTCTCCAAGTATCTGGCTTGGCCTGAGGGACTCTGGGACCATGTCCCTTTGGCCTCTTGGAGAGCTCCCCAAGAGGCCACGCTAGCCAGGTTCAATCTTTCAGATTCTCTTCCTAAGGTGGTTGTGATTTCCAGACAGGAGAACAAAGTTCCTCTCTTGGCTTCCAAGTCAAGGTGAAGGTGGGGAAGGTCAGAAAGAAGCTTGTTGGTGTTGGAAGAAATCCATTTGGGCTGGGGGTAGAGGGAGAGGTTGTTTGGTGGTGGTGGTGGTGGGGTTGTTTTGTGTGTGTTGTTGTTTTTGTTTTGTTTTTTCCACAAAGGACCTGGTATCAGGGGTCAGATGGGTCAGTGACCATCTCTCTCTCTTTTTTTTTTTTTTTTAGTGAGGCAATTGGGGTTAAGTGACTTGCCCAGGGTCACACAGCTAGTAAGTGTTAAGTGTCTGAGGCCAGATTTGAACTCAGGTACTCCTGATTCCAGGGCTGGTGCTCTATCCACTGTGCCACCTAGCTGCCCCATATATTATCTTATTTAATCCTCACAACAACACTGTGAGATAGGTGCTATTAATACCTGCATTTTACCAGCCACAGTGCCGGGCATATGGTAGCAACGTTATAAATGTTGGAATTGAGCAGTATTGTTCAATAGTAGGTACTCCATAAATGACCGGATGTGAGGAAAACTGTATGTGTGCAAACAAATCAAGAGATGGTCATTGGGGCAGCTAGGAACTGTTTTAGGTGGTAGAGTGGAGAGAACAGTGAACTTGGAGGATTCCATGCCCTCACCCCACCCCCGCTTCAGTAAACCCAAGAGAGAGCTAGCAGAGTTCCAAGCTGGATGCCTCAACTCTCTTCACCTCCAAAAATGGAAGAATTGGAATTCAGGAAGATTTGAGGGGTTTTTTTTTGTTGTTGTTGTTGTTGTTGTTGTTTTTTAAGATATGAGTTTGTATCCTGCCTCAGATACTTAACTAGCTGTGTCACCTGGGGCATTCAGCCTGCCTTGGTCTCAGTTACCTTACATGTAAAATGTTGTTCAGTTGTTTTCAACTCTCCATGACCCCATTTGGTGTTTTCTGGACAAAGAAACTGGGGTGGTTTGCCATTTCTTTCTCCAGCTCATTTTACAGATGAGGAGACTGAGGCTAACAGGGTTAAGTGACTTGTCCAGGGTCACATTGCTAATAAGTGTCTGAGGCTAGATTTGAACTCTGGAAGATGAGTCTTCCTGACTTCAGGTCCAGCATTCTATTCACTGTGCCACCTAGCTGCCCCACACATCAAACAGGGATAATAACAGCACCCATTTCACAGGATTATTGTGATAATCAACTGAGATAACATATATAAAGTGCTTTGTAAACCCCAAAGTGCTCTATAAATACTAGCTATTATTATTTTTGTCTTTAAGTCTCCCCAGTAGCTACCACAGTGCCTGGCATGCATTAGGCACCTAATAAATGCTTGTTAATTGATGTCCTGCCTAATGTCATCCATTTATTCTGTGGCTAGAATTAATATTTTCTTTCCTTTTCTTTTCTTTTCTTTTTTTTTTTTTTGCAGGACAATGAGGGTTAAATGACTTGCCCAGGGTCACACAGATAGTGTCAAGTGTCTGAGGCCATATTTGAACTCAGGTCCTCCTGAATCCAGGGCTCCACCTAGTTGCCCCCTTGATTCTGTGGCTATACATTAGGTAAAGTGACATCATGAAGGCTCATCTCAAGAGTCTGGCCAAAGACTTCCTCCCCAAACCCCATTATGGTGAAAGACAGCATTATGGGTGAAATATATTGGTATGCGTATTACAAAATAGCCAAGATCAGGGCGTACTTCTGGGTCGGATACCTATGGAGGGAGGGTGCTCAGAGGAACCCTTTGACTTGCTGCACCAGGATATTCTCATGGAGCTGAGAACATACTTTGGGTCCAGAGATATGACCTTATATGTATTCTATCTCAGTTGAAGGATTTGTGCCCTGGGATGAGGCTGTGTCAAGTAATGATGGATGACTAGGCCAGGAAGATCCTCCCACTCAGTAGGCTATAAAAAAGAGGACAAAGGCTCTGACTCTCTTCCTTTTCTTCTTGGAGCATTTAGCTTGGAATTCTGCCAGTTCTCTCTTGGGCTTCCCTTAGTGCAAGGTGTGGAGGGGGGGGGGTTGATGAGAGGAGGAGGGGGGGGACAGTGGAAGGATGGAATTCCTCTCCATCCATGGAAAGAGCAGCAATGATGGCTACAGTGTGCTTGGCTAGATGAGACTGAAACTGAACCTCAATCCCTGGGTGCCTGGATTTTTTCATGTTTTTGTCCCTGAGCACTGGAGACTGTTAGCCCTGGCTGCCAAGTGGGAGGTGCTCCCTGATATTACATCCCCTAGGAAAAGGTCCATTGACAGAATCATGCTGAATCTAAAGACCAGATCTTGACCTGATGAGTTGCTCAAATGGGATAACATCCAAGATGAACATGAGGGACACAAAAAAAAAGAAAAGAAAAGAAAAGAAAGATGAACATGAAATTTCTGTTCAGCAGCCCCATATCTTCACTCCAGGGATAGTATAATAGGATAAGCTATTGTCTTATGCTTTAATTATTTTTTACTAATGTATACTTATTTCTTTTGGTGGTAGAAGAAATAAATAGCTGTCCTCTACCTAGATACTGACTTTGTATATTAAATACTTTTTCTAGAGTAGTTTTTGATGCAAAATACCTCTGAAGAAGAAAAAGCTGCAGCAACAGCAGTCATGTTTTCCCAAAGCTCCAGGAGACAAAAAAGAGCCAATGAGTGTTGTTACACAAGAATTTTTGTTTTGTTTTCTTTTAAAGATGGAGTGGATGGAGTTTCACCCTTCTGACTCCTGGGTCAGAGTACTCTTTCCAAATGAAAAAAGCTCCCCCTTGCATATTATTTTCATTTTTTAGAAAAGTTAATTACAGCCAAGCTCCCATTTTAAAAGGTGTTTGGACTGTAATGATATCACAGGATCACCGTTCAGTCTTCTGTACTTATTTTTTTTTTTTTGCAGGGCAATTGAGGGTTAAGTGACTTGCCCAGGGTCACACAGCTAGTAAGTGTCAAGTGTCTCCAGTCAGATTTGAACTCAGGTCCTCCTGAATCCAGGGCCAGTGCTTTATTCACTGTGCCACCTAGCTGCCCCGCCGTTCAGTCTTCTGTAAATCAGACTAGGCTGGCCCTGCTAAACCCATCCTTGGGTGTCTGGAAGAGGAAGACTGAGAAATCACCTTCTCCATCCCACTAGCATGGAGGCATGAGGCCTATGTATACATGCTCTCCTGCACTGATGGGCCTTATTTCCTCCCAGCAAACAGGTCCTGCTAGTTTGCCACTTGGAGGCTTTGGGGCCACTATTCCCATGGGCTGGTTAACTAGTAACTAACCTTTGTTGTTCATGAAGAAGGGCCCCTGAGCATGCTTGTGACATGAGTCCATCTTGGGCTCCTGCGGATGTGCCTAGCAAAGCTTTCTATTGGTTTTGACTTATTCCCCTCCACCCCCACTCCGAATTTCTTCCTATAAAACTTCCCAACCACATGAATTACAAGACTGATAGTCATGATGATGACAGGGATTTTCTTTTGTCTAGGCCTTTCATTGGAGTATTTCAAAGCCGAGAGCTCTGGTCCCTGTTTAACTGATGGAACAACCAGGGCACAGAGAAATGAGGCCGTCATGAGTCACTGACTCAGGCTTCTCAGCCCGACTTTGGGTCCCTCTTAAAATAACACCAAGCCAAGGAAGAAGAGCGGGAAGCAGAATGGCTAGTGAGCTAGACTCAGAATCAGAAAGGCCTGCGTTCAAATCCTCCCTCTGACATGTCCTAGCTACGCCACCATTAACCTCTCAGCCTGTTTCCTCATGTGTAATAACAAGCTACTTCATTGGATGGTCGTGATATTTAAACAAGATGATGTCTATAAAGCACTTTGTATTATTATTATTAGCTGAACGTTTGTATTATTATTTGTATCATGTTATTATCTGAACACACAGTAGAGAGCTGGGGTTCAGTTTTATTCTCATGTCCGAATCTCTGGAATGAATCTCTAGCTCATAAAGATATAGAGCCAGAAGGCAAAGATCTGAATCTATATTCTGCTAGCTATACTGTTTGTGTGACTTTGGCCAAGTCACTTATCTTTGCTGAGATTCCTTTTCCTCTGGTATAGAATGAGGGGAGTGGGACTCGATGACCCCTGAAAATCCTTTCCAATTCCTAATCTATGCCCCTGTGATATTTGGGGGCCTTTAGATGTGTTAGATTATGTGTCTGTGTTTGGGTGGGAGGAGGGGAAGGAGGAGATGCAGGAAGGAAGTGCCATTGAAAATTTTCCAGGTTTATACTCAGTTGTGTCTTCAAGACATAGAATCCCATGGTCTCTGAAGAATTAAAAAGACCTACTCAATGGGCAATGGGGAGGTACATGTAGGTCTGAGCAGGCTGAAGTAAAGAACTGGAAAGAAGACCCAGAATAAAAGGTGCCACTAAAAAATTATACAGGGCATCCCAAAAGTCTTACTGTGGTTCTAAGCTTTAATAACTTCTCATTGTTTAGTCATTTTCAATTCTTTATGACCCCATTTGGGCTTTTCTCAGCAAAGATATTGTAGTCATTTGCCATTTCCTTCTCCAGCTCATTTTACAGATGAGGAACTGAGGCAAACAGGGTTAAATGACTTGCCCAGGGTCACACAGCTAGGAAGTGTCTGAGGCCAGATTTGAACTCAGGTCTTCCTGACTCCAACCCCCCCACCCCCAACTCTATCCACTGTACTACCTAGCTGCCTTTTAATTGCTTAGAACCAAAGTAAGACTTTTGGGATTCCTTTATTAGCAGAAGATAAAAAAGATGGACTGGTCACGTGGTAGAAGCAAAGGTGAGACAGTCCATGTGCTCTATTGGTATCCTCAAAATGTCAGAAGAAAGGCCCCTAGAATGTTGAATTGACCATTCCTCCAATCTTGGGAGGAACTGATAGAAAGATATTGACGGCATGGATAAGTTGTAATCTATAAGGGTGGAATGTCTATGATGAGATCATGGATCTGTCTGAGTATATTTTTCATGCAGCAAGAGAGGAAATGCTTGTCCCGGGGTTGGGAAGACCTGGGTTTGAATCTCACTTTGGATACTTATGACCCAGTTGATGGCCCCAGTCACTCTTTTTTTTTTTTTTTTTGCAGGACAATTGGGGTTAAGTGACTTGCCCAGGGTCACACAGCTAGTAAGTGTTAAATATCTGAGGCCAGATTTGAACTCAGGTCCTCCTGAATCTGGGGCCGGTGCTCTATCCAGCGCTCCACCTAGCAGCCCCCCACTCTTGAGTACTTTACCTCCTATTTCATAGAGGGTTGCAATTTCTATTAGTGCAGAAGATTTCCTCACTGGGAGTTCCCCAGTGCATGATGTGTGTCATCTCATCTAATGGGCAGGAAAAAAAAAAAGTCAGTGGAAAATGAGGAACCTTGGGGCAGCTAGGTGGTGCAGTGGATAGAGCACTGGCCCTGGATTCAGGAGTACCTGAGTTCAAATCTGGCCTCAGACACTTGACACTTACTAGCTGTGTGACCCTGGGCAAGTCACTTAACCCCTATTGCCTTACCAGGAAAAAAAAGAAAAAAGAAAATGAGGAACCTTGAGACTTTTGCCTTATGTCCTTTACAAAGGATGGTCTTGTAGGACTTCCTAACAAGGCCTTTCCTTTTCCTGCCTTGGAACACATCCTTTCTCTATACTTGTGAAGACTTTGCCCATGAGTTGGCCATCATTGTCATCACGGTGTTTACACAGATTCATTTCAGATCTTTTAGAATAGCTCTTTACTGGTGAATACTGACGATCATCGTTGGCTGTTTTCCAGGCTTCTACTTGCTTTGGTGTTGGTTATACTGGGGAAAGAAAAACAAGACGTTGTCTAGTTCATCTCCCAGCCTCCAAGCAGGATTTAACTTTACTAATTCTATGCTGGCAGAGGACAAATCGATTATTGAAAAGATCCCACAGTAATGGATCCAGACCAGCCAGCCATCATTTCTCCTAACTATGCCTCAGTTTCCTCATCTGTAAAGTAGGGGGATTGGACTACATGATCGCCGAGTTCTCTTTTACTTTCCAACATTTTGTGATATGTCTTGTCTCCAGGGGAAGAGGCCCTCCTGTTTCCCCCAGAAGTTCACTTGGGTGTCTGTCTGCCAATGTCTCATTTCATTCCCTTCTTTCCTCCTGGGGCTGCACAGTCAGTGGAAAGGATGAGGGCTTCAGGATTTTCCCGTGAATGAGCTATGGCACTGTTACACCGAGTAGCTTTGGAGTGTTTTCCACTTGACACTATTCTGGGCCTGAAGACTCCTTGCATTGGAATCTGCAAATGTCAGCCAGGAGGGGCCGGCCTTCTCTTAGATCATCTTCAGGAGCAAGTTGTTTAACAGGCTCTAAAGCAAAGGGTCACTGGAAAAGGGATGGAATATTCCTCAGAATAGCTTTGTTGTTTTGTTTTTTGAGGGGGGGGTGGGGGGGAGCAGGTAGAAGATCCCTGCTTGGTTACTTCTCGTGGAAGACTTTTTAGAGCAAATAACACCTATAATGAGGAAACTGTTCAGAGAATGAAAGTCTCAGTGCTAAGTATTTGAGAAGCTCCCAAGCTTTCCTCCCCTCCCCTCCTGGGCCCAGACCAGAGTTGCTAGGGGAAAAAGAAAGCAGCAGCTTCAGAAATTCAGATCAAAGCCACTACTCTTGCTCCCAGATCATTGGGGTTTATACTAGACCTAACTTGGAATTAGAGTCATGGTATTTTTGAGCTCTGAGGGACTTTAGAGGGCATCTAGATCCATCACCCACCTTTTATGGATGAAGAAATTGGGGCTCAGAGAGCAAAGTGACTTGCTCATGGTCACATACTGTGGCTAGTTAAGGCTCAGAGTTTTGAGGAGACTTCCCGTGCATGCCCCACCCACTCCCCTGATCTCCTGATTGCCAGGAATCAAATTGGATCCAAAAAAATAGCAAAGTTTTAGAGACAACAGATATAGGGAACCCTCCTTGGGCCGTATCATTTGAGAGAGTTTGCAGGATCATAGATCTAAAAGAAGGGTTCTTGACTTGGGGTCCCTGGATAGATTTCAGGGGGTCCGTTAACTTGGACAGGAAAAAAATTGCACCTATATTTCAAGACAATTGGTTCCCTGTGTTAATCTATATATTTTATTTTATACCTTTTAAAACGGAGAAGAGATCCATAGACTTTACCACATTCCCCAAGGAGTATGTGATCTAATACACAAAGGGTTAAGAACCCTTGATCTAGAACAGGCTTTCTTAAGCCTTTTCCACTGGAGACCCCTTTTCACTAGAGAAATTTTTACTCAACCCCAAGTATATAGGTATATAAAATAGATATACAAATCAAACATTTACTGCCAAATTTTTCTCAACTCCCACATTCAGTTACCCACAGTTTAAGGAGCTTTGATCTAAAAGAACTATATTAAGATTTAGAGGTAAAAGGGACATGTAGTCCAGCAGCCTCACTTTGCAGATGAGGAACTGAGGTTCAGAGAAGCTAAGCAGTATGTCCAATGTCACACAGGAAGAAGTAGGGCACAATTTGAATCCAGGTCCTCCAACTCCAAATTTAGCATTCTTTATACTCAGTCTCCAAGGGCCCCTAGAAGTCTTCTAGTCCAATCTCTTCTTGTCTTACATCAGAGAGAATTCAGTGAAAAATCAGCTGAACAAGTGCTTAGTATATGACAGGCTTCTGGTGGCACAGTGGATAGAGTGCTAGACCTGAGTTCAAAATCGGCTTCAGACACTTACAAGCTGGGTGACCCTGGGCAAGTCGCTTAATCCTGTTTGCCTCAGTTTCCATATCTGTAAAATGAGCTGGCAAACTGCTCCTATATCTCTGCCAAGAAAACCCCAAATGAGGTCACAAAGAGTCAGACCCCACTGAAATGACCAAACAACAACCAAGTCCCAGGCAATGTGCTAAATACAAAAAAGAGTCCTCTCATCCATCACATTCTAATGAGAAGGATGTGCTTTCCACAGACAAGTAAATACAAAAGTTACTCGTAAGGGAAAGAAGGCAACAGGCATTTATATAGTGCCTACTAATTGGCAGGTACTGTGCGAAGTGCTTTTTACAAATGTTATCTCATTTGATCCCCACAACAACCGTGGTAGGTAAGTACTATTATTATTTCCATTTTACAATTGAGGAAACTGAGGTTAAGAGACTTACCAGGGTCACACAGCTAGTAAGTGGCTGAGACCAGATTTGCACTCAAATCTTTCTGACTCTAGGACTAGTGCACCATCTGCTTGTGCCACCAAATGCCTCTGAAGTAAATAACAGCATGAACAACTGGGATAGTGCGAAGGGTATCATGAAACACATATAATAAAGGGACAGGGTGGGCAGCTAGGTGGTGCAGTGGATAGAGCACCAGCCCTGGATTCAGGAGGACTTGAGTTCAAATCCGACCTCAGACACTTGACACTTACTAGCTGTGTGACTCTGGGCAAGTCACTTAACCCTCATTGCCCCACCAAATAAATAAATAAATAAAGGGACAGAAAGGAATAGAGTCCTTAAATGCACCACTACTGACTAGGGAGGGAGGACAGACATCCCTGGCAGGCAGGTGTACCCAACCTTTGACCTAGTTCCTCCTTAGCTGGAGAAGAGCATTACTAGGTCAAGGTGTGGCTTGTCTGTCTTTCCAGCCAGGCCGTGGTATTCACCCTCCATTACCTACAGCCTCCTTTGATGGGGTCAAGTGGTTTGGTTTGGGTAAGCTGAGGTTTCCCTCTTCAGAGTGTTGGTAGAGGAGGGTGAGGTGTATTCATCTTCTCCCTGAGGAATGCGGCCTTTGACATCTTCCTGAGGAAGGACAGGGATTCTGGGGCTTCTGGGTGATTGGGGGAGATTCTTTCTACCCCTGCTCCTGCCGTATTGCAGGCCTCTCCCTCCTCAAGGACAAGTTCAGGCCATTTCTGCACTAAATTTCTAGCTGCAGGATGCTTGCCCCCGTGTGACACAGGTCTTTGAACTAGGGTGGACCCTCTCAAAACTAGTTTAAGCCAAATAATCGACCATAAACGACATACCAACTTGAGAAGCAACCAGCCTGCCATAACTAATCAATTAATCAACAAATACTAAACACCTATTAGCTGCCAGGCACTGAGTTAGGCACTTGGGAATTATAGGTACAAAGGAATATTTATCAGCCCGCAAAGGCACCCAGGTCACACTGCTCCCTTACCTCGTCTCAGCTCAAAAGCAAACACATTTATTTCTGACTAGCAAATTCCTTTTCCAAAAGGCATTGTAGGTAAGGGAGAGACCTCTGACAAGAAAGGTGGAGGTGATAAGATACCAATTGTACACGTGGACCTTAAGTGGTTTAAATGTAAGGAAGACAGTGCTGGAATTCTCCCAGGCAAGATGGAAGCTGCCTTTAACAGATTACTGTGCACCCAAACCATGGTATTTCTTGGATTCCTCCCTGATGGGCTGGCAAAGTTCCTACCTTAGGTGGGCTTGTGCCCAGGGGGCTGGGCTGTGAAAGAACCGGTGCCTGGAGACAACCAGTGGGCTGAAGAGAGTATCTTTTGATGTGCTGTGACCACAGCAGTATAGATTGGAACCCATCCCTGCCTGCCCATCCTGTTTGCACTCTGGTCCATGTCTTCCCATAAAGCCACCACAGGGCAGTCCATTCAATGTGCTTAGCACCTTCCTTTAGATCTCTTGACATTGTATGAACACCAAGGGAAGATAGGGATAGGGAATGGACTTATGATTTCACCGGCATCAGAAACTCCCAAATGAGGAAAGTCCTTCTACCATAGCAAGTAGGCCTCTTGTCTGAAATTTACAGTCTTAGCAGTCTAGAAAACATAGGGACTGGGGGCAGCTAGGTGGCGCAGTGGATGGAGCACCAGCTCTGGAGTCAGGAGGACCTGAGTTCAAATCTGACTAGCTGTGTGACTCTGGGCACGTCACTTAACCCCAATTGCCTCACAAAAAAATAATAATAATAATAATAATAAAATAAAAATAGAAAACATAGGGTCTGGTTCTGCTTGACTATGTGAAGTGAGTGAGAACCAAAAGCAGAACCAATTCATGCTATAACATTATATTATAAAAATGAAAATTTTGAAGAATGAGCAGAAGCAAAAGAAGCATTTCTCCAATAACAATAGTACTGCAGAAACAAAGAGCTTTGAAAGCTGCATGATCGAGGAAGAAACATGTTATCATTCACAAAGATATGGCCGAGTTAGGGTGCACAATGAGATATCTACATAATACTGTAGATCTATCTTTTTATACAGCCATTAAGGGAATTTGTTTTGCTTCACTATGTGTATTTATTACAAGAAATCAAATTTTCTTTCTTCCTTCTTTTTAGTGGGATGAGGAGTGAGAGGGAAAGAAAATAGATTTCTGTTAATTTTTTAATGGAAGGGCTACAGATATGGAATGTTGTAAACACTTTTAAATGAGGTCACTGTATTTTTAGTTTTACTTAATTTTTTAACTTGGTTATGAGACATCTGACAAAGTAGAAATAAACTCAATATGTTTATACTATATACATACATACATATACACATAGAGAGAGTAAATTGGAGGTAATTTCAGAAGGAAAGCACTAGTATGAAGGGAATTCAGGAAAGGCTTTTTGCAGAAAATGGAATTTTAGCTGAGAACTGAAGGAAGCCAGGGGAATCAGGAGAGAGCATTCCAGGCCTGAGGGATAGCCAGTGAACATGCCTGGAGTTGTGAGATGGAGTATCTTGTTCAAGGAACAGCATGGAGGCCAAGTGTCTCTGGGTCACAGAGTACATGGAGATGATCAACCTGTCAGAAGACTGGAGGGGCAGCTAGGTGGCGCAGTGGATAAAGCACCGGCCCTGGATTCAGGAGGACCTGAGTTCAAATCCGACCTCAGACACTTGACACTAGTTGGGTGACCCTGGGCAAGTCACTTAACCCTCATTGCCCCACCAAAAAAGGAAAAAAAGAAAAAAGAAGACCGGAAAGGCAGAAAGAGGCCAGGTTAATGAGATTCTATTTGAACTTTTGGAAATAGCCGGAGTCCTTTGTGCAAGGAAGGGCATTTAGGTGGTGCGGTGGATAGAGCATTGGGCTTGAAGTGAGGAAGACTCATCTTCCTGAGTTCAAATCTGGCCTCAGATACTTAGCTGTATGACCCTGGGTAAGTCACTTAACCCCATTTGCCTCAGTTTCCTCATCTGTAAAATGTCATGGAGAAAGAAAATGGCAAACCATTTGGTATTTTTACCAAGAAAAAGCTCATGAAGAGTCAGACGTGACTGAAAAAAAAAACACCTCATCATCATTTGTGTAAGAAATCACAGATAAAGTAGTTAAAATTATGTCAAGAGATGAAGACATGAAAGAAAAATGGAGGCATAGCTGGATACAATGATCACTGGCTTGGGAATTGGGACCCCCTACTTTACATGGAATGTTTCCATCTAAGTACTCTTTGTGGTTCATGTTTTCCAATGTTTAGTTCCATTTCAAGTTGCATTGACCTTTGGTCTTTTATTTTTTTGAGACTAGGCCTTCCTATCTTGCCCAAGCTGAAAGTACAGCAGCCTCCAATCAGCCAAATCCCAGTACTGATGAGTGTGGAAGCTTTATCATTTACCAAATGAGATATTTGTAAAGTGCTTAGGACAGTGATTTAGGTACTTAATACATGTCTATTCCCCACCCTATCCCTTACCTTTAGCCTGATTTCTTTTTCCCAACCTGGACCCAGGCCCCTCCCTAGGCAGCCGGGTGGCTTTCGTGGATTCATCATATTCATGCTGTGCTTTGCCCTACTGCAGCTGAGAACTCCCCAAATCAAAGGATCAACCATCCTCAGCCTGCCCAGCTGCAGGAACTACAGGTGTGTTCCTTGACCTTTAGTCTTAAACAATTAAGTTCTGACCCATTTATAAATTCTGTCTCATCTCAGTTGTCGTAACTAAAAATGTACTTGTGAAGTATTCATTTATGATGATTGGTACTTGATGGGAATAGAGTGATACTCATAGAATTTAATAAGAATATAGTGGAAGGAAGATACCAGTGTTTGATCTTATTATAGGAGACAGGCCTTGGGATTGATTGGCAGCCACAGTGGCTAAAGGAAGCCAACCTCCCTAGTCTTAAAAGACTAAAAGCAGGACATCACAAAAGCACATGGAGGCAGCTTCAACAAGAGCCTTGCAAAATTTCATTTGCAGTGTTGGGCTTTCTGATGAGCTTTTGCCATTTAGGTTTTCATAATCTTGTCCAGGTTGTAAATTTCTAGGTAGTTAATTACTTTCCACTGGATTTTGTATGGTGGCCTGTATACAGTGCACATACTAAATACTTAATTATTAGGGATATAGTTGAATTCTCAACCTCAAATCTAAACCCTCTGTCCTGAGCTTCAGCCTAGCCCCTGTGATCCTATGAATTGTTCCCCAAAGGTAGGACTTGAGGACCAAGATACTCCTTGGCTTTTTCCTGAGGCCCACAATGCTGAAGTCTGAGGGGCATGAATCAGGAGGAGTGTCACAGATTTTTTTTTTTTTTGGTAAGGCAATTGGGGTCAAGTGACTTGCCCAAGGTCACACAGCTAGTAAGTGTTAAATGTCTGAGGCCAGATTTGAACTCAGGTACTCCTGAATCCAGGGCCAGTGCTTTATCCACTGTGCCATCTAGCTGCCCCAAGTGTCACAGATCTTAGGAATTACTTAATGGTCTCAGTATTGGTTATTAATGTTAATGTCTCAGTAGACTTAGGTGTGATCTTTTCCAACTAGCAAGTCTGACCTTAAAAGCCAAACAGAGGATTTTATATTTGATGGCAAAGGTAATAGAGATGCATTGGAGTTTGTTGGGGGTTCTGGAGAGAGGGCAGGGTGACACAGTCAGACCTGTGCTTTAGGAGTTGATGACAGAGTCCAGCCTGGACCTAAGGGTGAAAGTAAAATGATCCAGCAGGAAGATAAATGACCTCAAAGGTTGGAATTAGAGAAAAGATGAGAAAGAGTGAAACAGAAAGAGCCTGCAGGTGACTAATTAATGCTTTGAACCAAGAACATGATCTTTGGGGAGAAACTTCTTCTTACTTCCCCCTTGAATGATGGTAGTGAAGATTTACTTCCCTAGTCCCAGACAAGCATGGTATGATGGGAAGAGATCTGTAATTGAATCCTGCCCCACCACTAAAGAGTTATATGATTTGGGGCAAATCTGGGTCTCAATTTCTCGGGTAAATTAAGGAGTTTGTACTAGATAATCTCTAAATTCTGTTTTTACAACTGTGGCATAGAGGAAAGAGTGGGGTCAGAGGAGCTGGGTTCAAATCTCAGTTCTGCTACTTCGTACTTTTGAGACCTTGGGCTTTAGTTTCCTCATTTGCAAAATGAGGGGTTGGAGTAGATAACTTCTGAAGTCCCTGTTAGCTCTAAACATAAAGAACCAAGCAGGATAGGGAGTTTTTCATTTGGGGAATGCCCCATTTTTGTTTTTTATTTTTTGCTACTTGGGGTTAAGTGACTTGCCCAGGGTCATACAGCTAGTACATGTCTGAGGCCAGAGTTGAATTCGGGTCCTCCTGGCTCCAGGGCCAGTACTCTATTCACTGCACCACCTAGCTACCCCAGGAATGCCCCATTTTGTTACACCCCTCAGGAAGAGCCAGTAGGGAGATAAGAGAAAAAGGAAGAGTTTTATTCAGTTTATTTAGCACTTACTGCCAGCCATGCAGTTTCCTTTCTTGCTCTTGATACCAAAGGTATATACTAGTGATTGCCTGTGACCTGAAATAACCTGGGACGGTCACACTTGCTTGTGAGGTTCTGCTCTAGCAGCAGCTTTGGGGTTGTTTCCAGATGTGGGCAGCAGAGGCAGCCCCTCCTGTGACCCATCTCCATCCCCCAGACCCTGTTCATTCTCATTTGCCCATCTGACTAGAGGTGATGAGTGAGCTGCCAACATTTCCCTTTTCCTTGACACACTGCTCACACACATCACTGGGTAGAGCATTCAGGGTCTCAGGCAGGCTCTTGCTGCTCTGACTTGAATTCCCCCACTAAAGAATGCCAGACTTGGAGAGGACAAGGGTTCAAATCCCAGCTCTGCAGTTACTAGTCATGTAACCTTCAATAAGTCTTTCTGGGACTCTGCAGAAGGGAAGTGTTAGATGAGGTCATGGCTAAGACTCCTTCCAGCTTGAAAGCCTATGCCCTCCAAAAGGGCAAATGACTGGGACAGCTAGGTGGTGCAGTGGATAGAGCACCAGCCCTGGAGTCAGGAAGGCCTGAGTTCAAATCCGGCCTCATACACTTGACACTTACTAGCTGTGTGACCTTGGGCAAGTCACTTAACCCCAATTGCCTCACCAAAAATAAATTTTTTTTAAAAAAGGGCAAATGACAGTCCCAATCCCCTGGCATGCCCTCCCTCTTGTCTTCTGTACTCTACCTCCCACTCTCACTTAGTTCCAGTTTTAGTGAGGCAGGGATGGAAAGAGCTATGAATTCAGAGCCCATACACCTGCAATCAAATCCTGGCTCTGACTCTAGGTGTGTGTATCGGATTGTAACACGAATTCTCTTCCAAATCCATGGTCTGCAGATTCATTTTTGGCTGTTTCACGGTGCCTTTAACACCAAAACACCTCCCATTCAAGGACCTCACACTCCCAGCGGCCAAGCGTGACGTCAGTGTTTCTATGGAAACTCTTCCTTGAAACATTCTCTCTGTCTCTCCATCTCTCTCCTTTCATTCTCTTTGCCCTTCTCTTTTTCATTCTTTTTCCCTGTCATACTTTCTCATTGTCTCTTCCTCTAAGTCTTTCATCTTTTGCCTTTCAGTCTATTCTCCTCTTTCTAGTTTCTTTCGTTTTCTCTCTCCCTCCCTCTTCTTCTCCCCCATCTTTTTCTCTCTCCTCTCTCTCTTCCTCCCTCTCTCCCCCTTCTCTGTCTCTCTGTTTCTGTCTGTCTCTGTGTGTATCTGTCTCTCTATTCGTCTGTCTCTGTCTCTCTCTGTTTCTGTCTCTGTCTCATGTCTCTCTCTGTCAGACATCTGTCTCTCTATGTGTCTCTGTCTCTGTCTTTTGTTTCTGTCTCTGTTCCTGTTTCTCTCTTCCTCTCTGGTGCTGCTGGTTTCCCTCTGTGTGGACTTTGCAATACTTGGTTGCCACAGCAGTGGGTCAGCCTGTGAGCCAGTATTGCCTGAAGGGTGAGGCTGGCAAATCCCCTTGGTCCCAGCATTAGCAACGGTGATGATGCATCAACAACACAGAAATCCTCCTGGAGGAGCCTGTATGCCCAGGTGCCTGGGCAGAGAGTCAAGGCCCAACAGAGGAGGTAGAGCCAGGGTGACCTGTCTTGCAGGACAAGCGTCATCTCCTTTAAGATCAATGTCTGAAAATTGAAAATTTTAAAAATTTTTCAAAATTAAAAGATCAGTGTCTGGTTTCTTCTGGTGCCCCCCTCCTTCTCCTTCCCTACAATACCCCATTCAGCCTCCAGAACAGGGTTTCATTGCATAGTCCTGAGGTACCCAAGCAAAAGCAGGCTTTGGCAAGTTTGTATTTTGGTTCATAGATTTAGGGCTAGAAGTCATCTAGCCCAACCCCCTCCTTCCTTTTGCAGTGATTTACCCAAGGACACGTGTAAGGGGTGGTGGCAGGGAGAACTTGAGCCAAATCCAGCATTCTTTCCCCTGAAACACGGTGTCTCTTACTAATAGTTGAGGGTAAAGAGCACTTGCCAGGAAATCACAGAATCTGAGTTTGGGATCAGGTTCTGCCATTAATGCACTTAATTTGTGACCTTGTGTAAGTCACTATTCCTTTCTGAGCCTCAGTTTCTTACTCTGAAAAGGAAGTGGTTGAACCATAAACTTAGATGTAGAAGAGACTTCAGAGACCAGGGAGTTATCTCCCCATTCTAGCCGCCCCTCCCCCAACCTCCCCACCCCCACCCTTTGCATTTTATAGGATAGGAAACCAAGACTTAGAGAAAAAGACTTGCTCAGATTCACACAAATAGTGACAATTCAAATCCATGTCCTCTGATTCCAAAGCCAGCTCTCTATTCTGCTTCACCACACTGATCTCCCCACAAGCCCAGACATTCTGGGATTTGTAGGGGCAGCAAGATGACCAGTGGATAGAGCTCTGGACCTGAAGTCTGGAAGACCTGAGTTCATATCTGGTCTTAGACACTTATTAGCTCTGAGACCCTGGGCAAATCCATAAATTGCCTCCTGCCTTAGTTTCCTTGTCTGTAAAAAGGGGATAATACCAGCACCTATTTCCCAAGGTTATTAGAAATATCCTCAGAGGGGGCAGCTAGGTGGCGCAGTGGATAAAGCACTGGCCTTGGATTCAGGAGGACCTGAGTTCAAATCCAGCCTCAGACACTTGACATTTACTAGCTGTGTGACCCTGGGTAAATCACTTAACCCTCATTGCCCTGCAAAAAAAAAGAAAGAGGGGCAGCTAGGTGGCGCAGTGGATGGAGCACCGGCCCTGGAGTCAGGAGTACCTGAGTTCAAATCCGGCCTCAGACACTTAACACTTACTAGCTGTGTGACCCCGGGCAAGTCACTTAACCCCAATTGCCTCACTAAAAAAAAAAAAAAAAAAAAAGAAAGAAATATCCTATGAGATAATATTTGTAAAGTTTCTGGCACATATTAATGCTCAGAAATGCTTATTCCCTTCCCCTTCTCTAAGATTTCCCTATCTGTAAGAAGAAACAATCGATTATTGGTAGAAAACAAAATATCCATTTCAGCTGTAATATCATATGATGGTGGTGGTGATGATAACATCTCCTGGGACCTCTAAATCTTTTGTTTTTATATCATTTTCACTTCCCAATATATATCTCCCTGCTTCCCCCAGAGCTTTTCCTTATCAGAAAGAATTTTTTAAAAGGCTGAGGGGGAAGCTATTCGGCAAAAATAATCAATATATCAAGTCTGCCCAATACTATCTGCAGTAATTCCCCTGCATAGCCCCCACCTCCTCAAAGACATGAAGAGTGAGGTGCATTCATTCTCACATCTCTTACTCAGAACCAAATTTAGTTTTTAAAAGTACACAGACTTTCAGATTCAATTTTGTCTCTGTCAATTATATAAAAGCTGCTTCCCTGGCTAGGCTTCTTCTGGTCCCTTCCCCCGTCAACCCTCCCCCTTTCCTCCATTAATAAAATCCACAGATATCTGCTGTAGGTCCAAAAAGGTCTAAGACACATAAACAGGTTATGACTCTGCCCTCTCAGGCTTCTAGCTCACTTATCATCTCTAATTGGAGTCACAAAGGCCTTCTCAGGTGGGTGAGTCCTTCCCTGTTGCCTTGAGGCACCTAGCCTAGTTGGTAGAGTTGTCCGTCCTTTTCTTAGAGCTCCCCAAGAAAGGTCCTTCCTCTTTGCTACCGATCCCGTGCCTACTAAACTGTATTTCTGGAACGGTCCTCCTGCTAACTCCCCTCCATTTTACAACATTTTAAAGCCCACTTTCTTTTGGCTCTGCTAACATTCTAATAGTGTCACAAGTACCAGGCCTTGTAAAGAATGGGGAAAGAGAAAACTTGTCCCCTGTCTTAAATTATGGAGGGAATTCAGATTTACTTTATCCATCTCATTTCTGTGTGTGGAGGCCTTTTTATTATTAACCTTTAGAGGCTATATACCTACTAGTAGAATCTCTGGGTCAAAGGGCATGGATATTTTCACCAATTTCTTCACATAATTCCAAATTGCTGACAATTTTCACAGCTCTACCAACATGGAGTTTACTGTACCCATGTTTTCATAACTTCTCCAACACTGAGGACTCCCATCTCTTTCTCTTTTCTTCTTTTTTTTTTTTCAGAGCAATGAAGGTTAAGTGATTTGCCCAGGGTCACACAGCCAGTAAGTGTCAAGGTTCTGAGGCCGGATTTGAACTCAGGTCCTCCTGAATCCAGGGCTGGTGCTTTATCCACTGTGCCACCTAGCTGCCCCTACTGATGGGCTTTATGGACCTCAGGTTAAGAACTTATGGTCTAGGGGCAGCTAGGTGACCCAGTGGATAGAGCACCGGTCCTGGATTCAGGAGGACCTGTGTTCAAATCCAGGCTCAGACCCTTCACACTTACTGGCTGTGTGACCCTGGGCAAGTCACTTAACCCCAATTGCCTCAGCAAATAAAAAAAAAAAAAAGAACTTATGGTCTAGTAGACCTATTTCAGCCATACGATTTTCAGGTTTCTTGGCAATTCTCTTCAAATAGATCATTTATGTTTTCAAGTTTATTGACCACTGGGTCACCAAACTCAGTTAGCTTTGACTCTGTCTATGTTATTATTTTCTAACCAAAGAGTTTTGTTGATGACTGTTTTATAATATAATCTGAGGTCAGGAAGCACTATTCCTCTTCAGTCCTACTTTTTTTTTTTTAATCATTTCCCTAGATAATCTAGATCTTTTGTTCCTCCAAATGAATTTTCTTATTATTTTGCCTAGTTCTGTACACCTTCTTCTCAGTATTTTGATTGGTAGAGCTCAAAATCTGTAAATTAATTTTGGAGACATTGTTATTTTTATTATATTGACATAGCCCAGTCAACCAAACACTCCAATTATTTGACATGTTCTTTATTTCTCCAAGGTGTATTTTGTAATAGTATCTGTACACATATTGGTTGTTAAATGCATTTTGTAGTTATTTTTAACGTGACTTTCCTTTCTAATATCCCCAACTCCCCCTCACATTTCCTTGTGTCTCCCCAAACCAATCATGAAACTTGGAGTTGGGAGGGGCCTCAGAAGTCATCTTTGCCCAACCCCTCATTTTATAAGCCCAGAAAAGCCCAAATTCAGACACAGAGTGTCAGAGCTGTCGTTTGAACCCAGGACCTTTGATGCAAGCTCCAATGCCTTTTTTGGATTTTGGGTTTTTTTTTTTTCTTTTTGGGCTTTGGGTTTTTTTTGTTGTTGTTGTTTTCTGATGAGGCACTTGGGGTTAAGTGACTTGCCCAGGGTCACACAGCTAGTTAGTGTTAAGTGTCTGAGGCCAAATTTGAACTCAGGTCCTCCTGAATCCAGGGCCAGTGCTCTATCCACTGCGCCACCTAGCAGCCCCTCCAATGCCTTTTTCATTACAATACACTGTCCTCTCAGCACTTTCCTCTGACTAAATAAAGACAAATAGTTAGGGGCAGTATGGCCTAATGGCAAGCACTCTAGCTAGACTTGGAGTCAGGCAGGACGCTTTGGATCAAATGCCTGCCCAGACACTTTCTAAGTTATGTGGCCACTGTAAAACGAATTTCCATTTCCCCATCTATAAAATAAGAACAAGGACACTTGCCCAACATACCTCACCTAGTCGTTGTGAGAAAAGCATTTTGTTCCCTTTAAAACCCTTTACCAAAATGAATTTTATTATGACAGATGCCTGTGTTTCTAGATCCAGGTTGTGTAAATGATTCTTAAGAATGTCAAGTGAGTTATTGGCGATTTTCACCCATCTTGGGAGACCTAAAAGTTCATTAATGTGCAGTCTCTAATCACTGTTGTTCATTCATTCATTAATTCAAGTATTTATTGAGTGATTACCGTGTTTTCAACAATGTGTTAGGTGCTGAAGGAGATGAAGAAAAGAAGCAGTCCCCTGCCCCCTTGGAAGTAATTGGTAATCATTTCATTTTGTTGTTGCCTGTTATTGTTTTTTAACTGCCCCACTTTAAAAACCATTCCTAAAATGCTGGAGTCTTGAAAGCTTCTTAGGCAGTGTCTTTCTTGAGGCCATCCAGTTCATTCCCCTGTCTCTAGGCAGAACCACACCTTGACAGGTCACTGGTCAATATTCCCTCTGATTGCCCTGTGGAGGGTGTGTGTGTGGCTGCCTGTGATGGAAACATTGAACCATGCCTGACAGGATGACTCAAACTGGAGGGTGCCGGAGGACTCTGACCCTTTCCAAAGAACATTGAGCAACTAAGATAGCAATTGGGCAAGAGCTTCCAAGGGCACCCACTACCGACTGGCACCACCACTCACACACTCCACAAATGCCCACAAGTGCCCTTCATTGCTACTTAGGCTCCACTGAAGAGTCTTTTCTTCATAATGGGGGAGGTGCCCCTCCCCCTCCTCAGCACAAATCAATCCCAGATGGGGTAATTCCAAAGTTGTTTCAACTTGCCTTTGTAATGTTTAAGATGGTGATTTGGGGGGCATCTTATTTACCCTCTCACCCGACAGGGATAAAGTTACAGGGCATTCACTTACCTGGAATCAGATTCTGAGCTGGAAAAAGGCTTAGAGTCTAACACCCTCTTTTAAAAGATTAGCAAAGGGGGGCAGCTAGGTGACGCAGTGGATAAAGCACTGGCCCTGGATTCAGGAGGACCTGAGTTCAAATCCAGCCTCAGACACTTGACATGTACTAGCTGCGTGATCCTGGGCAAGTCATTTAACCCTCATTGCCCTGCAAAAAACAAAAGATTAGCAAATCAAAGCCCAAAGAGGTTATGACTTGGCCAAGGGTACACAGGTAGTAAATGGCAGAGTCAGTATTTGAACCTAGGCTGTCAGGATCTACATTCATTGTTTTTCCATTATAATGGAATGTATATGGAGGTTGGGTGCTAAGAATGTAGGAAACAAGGCAGAGGGAGGGAGTGGTTTATCATTGGATAAAGAGAGCCTGGGGGGGTTCTAAAAGGGGAGTAGAGTGGAAGGGAAGTAGCTATAGCCTCGGATGACAAACATATACCCTAAGAATAATCCACAGTTGATTGGTAATAGAAAAATCATCTAGGGAAAAGATGAGAAGGTGTGGAATCTCAACATCATGCTATGGAAAGAAGGCATTCTAACTCTATCACTTCCTACCTATGTTACCTAAGACAAGTCCATGAGACTCAAGTTTCCTCAAGAAATAAGAAAAATTAGTGTTGGACCAGAGGGCCTCTTCATTCCTTCTTGCTGTAAACCTAAGATCCACTGTGAGTAATCTTAGCTTCTAGGTTCTACAAGGCTAACAATCTTTTTTCCCCACAAACTCTGGGGCTTCATCATTGACAAGACCACCCAAAACACCATCTTACCCAGACATCTCCTGGAAAAGGACCCTAGATTTTACTTCTTTTTTTTTTTTTTAAGAAGGACAATGAGGGTTAAGTGACTTGCCCAGGGTCACACAGCTAGTAAGTGTCAAGTGTCTGTGGTCAAATTTGAACTCAGGTCCTCCTGAATCAAGGGCTGGTGCTTTATCCACTATGTCAGGATCCAGCTGCCCCCAGGACCCATATTTTGTTATAGGCCTAGCACCCCAGAAGTTCTGTGGGGTACATAAAAGAACCTTCTCCTTGAGAAACTAAACCAAAGAACAGACACATCTAAAGAGACAAATGGCACTGGATCAGGACTGAGCTAGCTCCAGGACCACCACCCTTCATTCCAGTCTCCCCCACCCCTGAGGAGATAAGATTAGGTGTGGCTGCTGCCTTTGTGGCTTGAGGAGGAGAGAGATGGTTTGAGAGATCTGCAGCCACCCCTCACCCAACTCCCCCAGCCACCACCAGTGGGGGATGGTCCTCCCCCAATAAAGGAACTTTCCACAGTCAGATGATCACCCCCATCAGTCCTCTATAAAAGTATCTACCTGTCTCCTGCTTGAGGAGATAGGTATCTCAGAGCCAGGCCTCTGTGCCATGCCTTCTCCCCATGAGAAGAAGTCCAAGGATTTCTTTCTTGGTTTCCCTTCCCTAGCCCCTAAATAAACTATTATCTTACTCTATTAGATTTGTGTGCAAGAGGGTATAATTCTTTAAAGAGGAATTCCTAAGGACCCCTACCCCTAACCCTACTCCAAACCCCCACCTATTCTCCCCATAACAATTTGAAATCAGAGGACTTGAATTTAAATCTTACCTCTGCTCTCACTAGTGTGACCTTGGATAAGTAACTTGACCTCAGTTTCCTCATCAGTAAAATGAGGAGGTTAAACTAAATTATCTTTAAGGACTCTCCCAGTTTTAAATGTATGATCCAGAACACACTACCTTTAGTGTACAGAGGTGAATGCCTCAGGCTTCTGCAAACAGACAGTGGACTGGTAACTACCCTAACATAATAAGAAGGGAAGGGAGAGCCTGCAACAGGAATTACCAGCCAGAAACTACATATACAATGAAAGGTATTTACGTAGGTAATAGGAGTTTCTTCATTGAGAGCTCCCTACACAATAAAATCAAAGGTCTATGCTAAAAATATGTGTGTGCCTGTGTATGCCTATGGTACGTGTGTATATGTAAAATGTAGTGAGGGTCTCTTCCTGGTTCTGGCCCACTCTGTGGAAGCTTTTGGGGGAACCTACTTCGAGCTATGTGTGATTGCTGAAAGGCTTGTACTTGAGATGATGAAGAGTCCCATCATGTGTACAGAGTAGAAAACTGATGACTCAATGGATAGGCAAAAGAGAAGCAGCCTATCCTTCAGCTCGCTCTTCCTTCCCAGTTTTGAATTGTGTGGTACCGTTTCAAATTAGGTCCTGAGAGTCCAGTGGGGTAGGAACAGATGGCCCAACATAGGAAATGAGTCCATATTGGAAGCTAGTATAGGGAGACTCCACCGGGAGAGCCTGGGACAAGGTCCATAGCAGCCTTTTCCTCTTTTGTGTTTTCTTTCCCAAGTAGATGACAACTGGGGTGGCTAGGTGATGCAGTGGATAGAGCACTGGCCCTAGATTCAGGAGGACCTGAGTTCAAATCCAGCCTCAGACACTTGACACTTACTAGCTGCATGACCCTGGGCAAGTCACTTAACCCTCATTGTCCCACCCCCCCAAAAAAACAACAACAAAAAAACAAAAAAAACAAAACAAGTAGATGACAATTAACAACCTTAAGGATGATATCTGTAGGCTTAGATTGAAGGTGGTGGCAGCAGTGTCCACCAAAACAATGGTGTTGGCATCCATACTGCAGTGATGGTGGCTGACAACAGGAGAAGTTAATGCATGGCAAGGGATGGCCATCAACAGGAAGATTGGCCCCTGACTGACTGTTTTAATGGGAGACATGTTGTAGAAACTGTTTGAACAGTGTCCTGCAGAGGTGAAATGCAAATTGCCTCATTGGATGTTCTGCAAATTGCTTTACGTTCTGATGAGGTTTTAAGAATAACCTCCCACCAGACTGTAACAGTAGTTATAAATTAAACTACTAGATCTTATTCTGTAAATGCTTGCCTGTAAGCATCTGTGTTCAGTATTCCTTTCATGTGCAGGAATAAATTTTTGTTGCTGTTCAGTAGTTTTTAGTCATGTCCAACTCTTTGTGACCCCATTTGGGGTTTTCTTGGTAAAAGATATTGTAGTAGTTTGGCATTTTCTTCTCCAGCTCATTTTACAGATGAGGAAACTGAGGCAAACAGGCTTAAGTGACTTGCCCAAGGTCAAACAGCTAGTGTCTGAGGCCAGGTTTGAACTCAGGTCTTCCTGACCAGTGCTCTATGCACTGTGTTACCTAGCCATCCTATGTGGGAATAAATTACCTGTCCCATATCTGATTCCTGTTCTACATTCTGGCTTTAAATTTCCTCTTTTGGGGAAGGCCCTACGTATAAGCCAATAAGTAAAACTATCACCAGAGGAACCAGGATAACAGGTCTAATGAGCCACTGCATGAGAAAAAAGAGTCCCCTCTTATTAAGTCCAAGCTTCCCAGGACTGAATCCAGTCCAAACTAAATGCCTACGTACAAAACCAGAAGTGGGTGCAATACTCCCAGCCTGTGGCTATCCATCAATGATGCCTCAGTGCCAGAAATAATAATACACTTAACACTCAGGCTAGATGGAATGTCATTGTCTTTTTTTAAAACTAAATTTTGTTAATGGCCTTTGTTTTTACATCATGGACATTTATGATAATATCTCTCCTTATTCTCCCCTCCAATTGAATCCTTCCTTATAACAAAGAAAAGCACCTAGGGCAGCTAGGTGGTGCAGTGGATAGAGCACCAGCCCTGGAGGCAGGAGGACCTGAGTTCAAATTCGGCCTCAGACACGGAACACTTACTAGCTGTGTGACCTTGGGCAAGTCACTTAACCCCAACTGCCTCACTTAAAACAACAACAACAACAACAAAGAAAAGCACCTCATCTTACATTGTAGATAACATTCTGCCCCAGTAGCCTCCACTTCTCTGCTGAGAGGGAGGTATATTTCCTTATCTGTTCTAGGTTTATCTGGTACTCAAAGCTCAGCTTCCTTTTAGTGCTCTTTTCATTGGTGGGTGTTGTTTAATGTAAGACATGTACCCCCACATGTAAAATGTGTTTTATACATGATATATGTATGTCTACATGGGTTCTCAAAATGTGGCTCCCAGAGAAGCATTGCTGGAGAGCTCTGGCATTCTGCCCACTCCTCACCAAAGGAGACTTTGATTCCTGCCTGGGGAGGAGCAGGAGAAGGGGCCAATGAGGCTAGTTGCTCTCTTTTCCTCTGAGAAAAAGGGGTACTAGACTAAAATTATATGTGTCTTCCCCCAAAAAAATATTCAAATATTTCTGGTCTAGAGGGATTTTTTTTTTTTGGTTAGTTTGTTTAAGTCATACCTTGACTACTATCCCTTAAAGGGGGATACCTCAAACTCACATCCACAGAGTTGACCCTTTCCCACCAAATGCTAGTTACACAAAAGACCCTTCACAAAGAGCGAATGATGAATAAATTCAGGCAGATAGTGAACAAAAATCAAAGAAGTTCTACAGGTTAGAGTATATGAGAAAGCACACTATAAATGAGGGAGGAGAGGAGAGGACAGGAGCAGACAGGAGAGGGGAGGAGGGTAAAGGAGAAGAAATAATGACAGAATGTTTCAAAAGAAGAGTTTCCATAGTGTCCCCAATCTCACCCAAGGGGAGATTCCCTGAAGTCTCTCAATGTCTTTTCTCTCTCCAGGGTCTCTCCTTGAGAAAGTCTACAACCAAGTCTCTGTCTCTCTGTCGGCCCCCCCCCCCAACTCCCCACTCCTCCCGCTCCCCCATCTCCTGATTCCATGCATTTTTAGTGGCTATTCTCTTTGCCTAGAACTCTCTGCCTCCTCCTCCCGATCTCCTGGTCTCCCTGATTTTGTTCACCACTCGGCTTTGAAAAGCCTTTCCTGGTCCTCCTTAACCTTAGTGCCTTCCCTCTGAGATTACCTCCAGTTTGTTCTATATTTGTGTGGGTGTGTTTTACACACACATATATACACGCACACATACGTGAAGGTACAGATGTATGTAACTTGTTTTTAGATCATTGTTTGCGTGTTGTATTCTCCATTAAACTGTAAGCTCTTTCAGAGCAGGGACTGTCTTTTTGTCTTTCTTTTTACCAATGCATTTGAGCTATTCACTGGAAGGTCAGATAACGAAGCTTAAATACTTTGGCCACCTAATGAGAAGTCGGGACTTATTGGAAAAAAATCCTTATGTTGGGGAAGACTGAAGGCAAAATGAAAGCAGATGGTGGAGGTTGAGATGGATAGATAGTTTCATGGAAACCACAACCATGAACTTGGACAGATGTGGAGAGTTACTGGAAAGGGGCAGCTAGGTGGTGCAGTGGAAAGAGCACCAGCCTTGGATTCAGGAAGACCTGAGTTCAAATCCAGCCTCAGACACTTAACACTTACTAGCTGTGTGACCCTGGGCAAGTCACTTAACCCCAATTGCCTCACTTAAAAAAAAATTGTTAATGGGACACTGAATGAGTATATTATGAAGGGGGTGGTGTAGGAAAAGAGCAGGATAATAAATGGGAAGAGGCAGACTGTCATGGGATCCAAAGTACCTTTTGTATAATGGGATAGGACACCACTATAAATTGTACAGGAGATTGCTGAACAACAAACCACCCTATCACTGTCCTCCAACTGCCCTCCCCTGACAACTCTGGAATGATTTTTAACTCCTCCCCTGGTCATGCCCCAGATTCCCATTGCCTCCTATCTGATCTCTCTGCTGCAATACATCCTACACCCAGATGCCAGATCAATCTTCCTTAAACTCTGCTTTCATCAAGGCATTCCCTTGTTCTAGAGCCTGTGTTGGTTCCCTATTACCTATTTTGACAAATCTATCTTCTCCAGGCCAACAATCAAATCCCTCCACCCACTAGCCCCACCCATCCCTTCCCTCATTCACATTTATATCCCAGTATTACTCAACATAACTGCATTACTCCAAACAAACTAATCTGTTTGCCATCCCATATAAAGGTTTAAAGTTTCTTTGATAAAGGTCTCATTTCCAAGACATATGAGAAATGGATTCAAATGTATAAGAATTAGAGCCATTCCTCAAATAATAAATGATTAAAGGCTATGAAAAGGCAGTTCTCAAGGGAAAGAATCCAAACTGTCTACAATCTCATTAAAAAAACAAAACCTGCTACAAATCACAAATAATTAAAGAAATGTTCCTACAGACTTCTGGTGCTGCAGTAACATTTGATGTTCCACCTCATAGCCATCAGAATAGCAAAGATGACAAATAAAGAAAATGACAAATGTTGGAGAATTTATGAGAAAACAAGCACATTGATGTTCCACTGGTAAAGCTTTGAATTGGTCCAATCATTCTGCAAAGCAAACTATGCCCCCAAAGTTACCACATTACATGCTTTGACCCAGTGATACTACCACCAGGCCTATGTACCAAATAAAGGAGATCAAACAGGAAAAAGTTCTATATGTACATACATATATATATGTATATATATATGTGTGTGTGTGTGTGTATACATATATATATATATATACTTATGGTAGTTCCTTTTGTGGTGGCCAAGAACTGGAAAATAAGAGGGTGTCCATTAACCAGGGGATGACTAAAGAAATTATGGTAGGGGGTAGCTAGGTGGCACAGTGGTTAAAGCACTGGCCCTGGATTCAGGAGGACCTGAGTTCAAATTTGGCCTCTGACACTTGATACTTACTAGCTGTGTGACCCTGGGCAAGTCACTTAACCCTCATTGCTCCCCCCCAAAAAAAGAAATTATGGTACATGAAGATAGTCCTTGTTCCATAAGAAATGATGAAGGGGATGGTTTCAGAGAGACCTAGAAAGACTAGGATGAACTGAAGTAGGGTGAAGGGAGCAAAACCAGTAGGGAAATGCAAACCATAACAAAAAGATTGTAAAAATGAATAATTTTGAAAGACTTAAGAACTCTGATCTATGCAATAATCAACCATGATGAAGAATTGAAAGGGACTAAATATTCAGGACACACAGATTTCTGTACATGGCCTATAGGGATATTTATTTTCCTTGACTATTTTTGTTACAGGAGCAGCTAGGTGGTACAGTGGATAGAGTGCTGGGCCTGGAGACAGTAAGACCTGAGTTCAATCCAGTCTCACACACTAGCTGTGTGACCCTGGGAAGGCACTTAAACCTGTTTGCCTCTGTTTCCTCATCTGTAAAATGAGCTGGAGAAGGAAATGGCAAACCACTCCAGTGTCTTTGCCAAGAAAACCCTAAATGGGGTCATGAAGAGTTGGACATTAATGAAAAACTAATGAATAGGGGGCGGCTAGGTGGTGCAGTGGATAAAAGCACTGGCCCTGGATTCAGAAGTACCTGAGTTCAAATCCAGCCTCAGACACTTGACATTTACTAGCTGTGTGACCCTGGGCAAGTCACTTAACCCCCATTGCCCCGCAAAAAACAAAAATAAAAACAAAAACTAATGAATGACAACAAACATTTTTTACAAGGGCTCTATATGTTTAATATTTTTTTTCAGGGGCAGGGCCAGGAAGTGGGAGGAAGAAAGAAACAAAATAAATGATTGTGAATTGAAAAAAGTTAATTAGAAAAAATAGCATGTAACTAGCTTATTTCTTGCACCCTAGATTTCTAGTATGTGGGCAGGATATACCAGATGTGATCCATTTCAACTTTGGGAATGCTTAGAACCCAGCTAGATTCTAGGATCCTTATCCCAACTCCCACTCGTGCTGGCAAGTTTGGTTCCTAGATTTCCCCTCTGTAATAGGGCTACCCTAGCATCTTCCAGATGTTATTGGCTCATTCCCCTCTTCCAAGGTGTTCCCCTAATATCACTTGCCAGTGATTAGCACCCCAGGATCATTTAACCAGTTTATACCAATTAGCTTTTACAAAGATATATTTACAAAGAATATCTAGCAAAAAGAAAAGTACAAAACATTGCCCCCAGTACCCCAATACCTAAAGAAACATTCTTTCCTCTACCACCTTGGAAAGTAGACCCAAACTTAAAAGTGGTTGCTAAAAAAGAATTCATCTCCATCAAGTTTACTTTCAAATGTAGCATAGCCAATTGATTGTCACCCCCTTACTTGCAGAAACCAACATGTCGGCATTCAAGCAGTTGACTTGGGGCTTCACTCCTCATGGATTCCAGTTCTCAGATCCCTGGTGCTTCTGTCCAGTCTAGTGGGGAGAGCAGGTTGCAGGTGCAAGCTACCTCTCCCTACCCAGACAATGGCTTACAGAAGTCCTAGCCTCATCATTCTGACACGGTTAGGCAAGGACAAGAACAAGGGCCCTTGGGGTCCTTTGAATGCATACTTAGTTCTGACTGTGACACCAGAGAAGCCTTTCCTCATCTCTCGGTAAATGGACGTGAAATAGTCATAGAATAACTGAATGCTCTCAGGTGGAAATCTGAGCCCTCCATGATGCCTGCCCTCAAGGAACTTATACTTTACTAGAGAATACAATTTATAAACAGATAGGTAAATGCAAGATAATTTGAAGAAAGAAGGCTAACAATGAGGGGGACTAGCTGAGACTCTTGAGCCTCAGTTTCCCCAACTGTAAAAAGGCAGTTGGATTCGATGGCCTCCAAGGTTCTTTTCAGTTCCAGATTCCATTGGTCCCATAACCAGATGCTTTCCAAGCCCACACCTACTTCTTTATTTTTTCCCACAAAGCACTTTAAATTAATTTATATATATACTTTCATTCATTTATCTATTTTTATTTATTTATTTATTCATTTCCTCCTTTATTTGTTCATTTGTTTATTTACTATTAAACATTTTTATTTATAGTTTTGGGTTCCAATTTTTATCCCTCTTTCCCTCTCTCCCCTCCCCCTTCCCTAGGTGGCAAACAATCATATATTGACACCTACTTCTAAAACCTATGACCCCCCCTTTTTTTTTTTAGTCCGAGCTATAGGTTTTTTTTTTCCCTCTCTATCATTAAACCCAACCCATATCCTGATTTAACAACACTAGAGAACCTGAGCATGAGAAGGACTGAAGAAGCTGGACAAGATAGAACATTGGGGGCAAACATTATTATTATTCCCATCTGAAGAACAAAGAAACTAAGGGGGAAGGGACTTGCTCAATGTCACATAAGACCAGAACCCAGATCAGACTCCAAATCCAGGGCTTGGATGCAAAATAGAAGGGAAAAAAATAAACAGTTTATATTTCTGTTGTAATTAAAGATAATTTATTAGCTTAAGTAAGCACCCACCCCATCATTAAAGATATTAATAGAGAAAACTTGCCTGAAACTGGGTCCTTGTGATAACAAAGGTATAGATTAAAAAGCAAACACACTTGCACAAATCCAGACATATTATCATTTACTCATGTGTCATTTTGTTGTTGCTTAGTTTTGTTCAACAATTTGTGACCCCATCTGGGCTTTTCTTGGCAAAAGACACTACAGTGGTTTGCCATTTCCTTCTCCAGCTCATTTTACAGATGAAGAAACTGAGGCAAGCAGGGTTAAGTGACTTGCCCGGCGTCACACAGCTAGTCAGTGTCTGAGGCCAGATTTGAGGATGAGTCTTCCTGATTCTAAGCCCAGTGCTCTATCCATTGTGCCACCTAGCTGCCTGTAGAAACAACTTTAATAAAGGCAGAACATTTTAACTAGAATGAGCAAATGATTAGTCTTGCAGTGGAAGGAAATACATGGGGACTCTAATTAATATAATTGTTCTCTCCATAAAGAAAGAGGATTTTTTTTTTCCCTTTTGTTCCAAGCCTGTGATTTCATTGGTATGGGGAACTCCTGATGCAGAAATGCCCTTCATTGATTCAGATCTGCAATTCATAATCTCAGAGTTACCTGGGGCGGTGAGACTCCCTCAGGGTCACCCAACTATTTTATATATAATCTTCCTAACTCCAAAGTCAGCCCCCTGTCTATTATACTACACTCCTGTATCCTGAAAAATACAGCATTCATAATGAAGAACATTCATTTGATAATAATGTAGAGTCAATATATAGCTTGCTATAGTGGAAAGAGGGGCAGCTAGGTGGTGCAGTGGATAGAGCACTGGGCTTGAAAATCAGGAAAATGTATCTTCCCACATTCAAATCTGGTCTCAGACTAACTGTGGGACCCTGGACAAGTCACTTAACCCTGTTTGCCTCAGTTTCTTCATCCGTAAAATGAGCCAGAGAAGGAAATGGCAGACCACTCTGGGATCTCTGCCAAGAAAAAACACCAAATGTCATGAAGAGTCAGGTACAACTGAACAACAACAAAAAAGTGGAAAGAATGCTAGACTTGGAATTCTAAAAACTTTCAAATTCTTCCCTGATTCTTACTTACTTGCTCTGTTACTGGAAAGCATGTCACTTGACCACTAGCTGCCTCAGTTTCCTCATCTGTAAAATTGGGATAATAATCATCAGGGAAGGAAATAAGTATTTATTTAGTGCCTTTTATATTCTAAGCATTGTGCTAAGTACTTTTATAAATATTACCTCATTTGATCCTCACAACAACCCTGTGAGTTGCAGTAGAAGGAAACTAGGACAAGAAGTTAAATGACTTGCCTAGGGTCTTGAGGTCACAGTAGAACTCAATTCTTCTTGACTCCAGAACCAGTATTCTATCCATGGTGTCACTTAGCTGCCCTAGTTATACTACTTATCTCATAGGGTTGTTTTAATGAGAGAACTTTAATGGTTTTAAAGTATTATAGAAATGTGGACAACTAGGTGGTGCAATGGCTAGAATGCCAGGCCTGGAATTAGGAAGACTCATCTTCCTGAGTTCAAATCCGGCTGCAGGGGGCAGCTAGGTGATGCAGTGGATAAAGCATTGACCCTGGATTCAGGAGGACCTGAGTTCAAATCTGTCTTCTGACACTTGACAGTTACTAGCTGTGTGACCCTGGGGAAATCACTTAACCCTGTTTGCCTCAGTTTCCTCGTCTGTCAAATGAGCTGGAGAAGGAAATGGCAAACCACTCCAGTATCTTTGCCAAAAAAAAAAAAAATTCCAATGAGCTAACAAAGAACTGGACATGATTGAACAAGAACTTCAAACCATCAAACCAGCTCAGTGTCTCAGTGGCTCAGAGCCTGGTTAGGACCTAAATTCAAGTCTTAACCTAAATCCTTACCAGTTCTGTGACTCTGGTCACTAACCTCTCAGGCTCAGTTTTCTTCTCTGTAAAATGGGACTAAGAACAGCAGCAACCTCACAGAGATGGTATAAGGATCAAGTGAGAAAATACACAGAAAATGCTTTGCAAACAAGAGGAAGGAGGAGGAAGAGGAGGAGGAAGAAGAAGAAATGTGCACAATTATCATAGAATCACAGAATATTGGAGCTAGAAGGAACTTCAAAGATCTTCAGATCTAACACCCTCCTCCTATGGATAGGTTCAAAGTGAGGAAGTGACTTGCCCAAGGTCATGTGGCTAATTAACAGTCAGCACGAGTTTGTCAGGCGTGCACTACTGACTAGACATCTCTTAACTGACAGCTCTTGTGTTTTATCAGCATGACATCCCTGAGGCCCTAAGGGAACCAGTGGTGGGTCTTCTGAATCATCAAAGACAGAGAGGTTGGTCTCTGGCTCATTTTAGTGCGAAGCATATTGTGGTTATCCACAGTTCCTTGAAAATGACGTGTCACTCATCTTTGGGAGATGAGGCAACTCTTCACTCACCTGAATATATGATGAACCAAAACGTTTCATGCCCAAGGAATGGAAGGTAACTGTTGACTCTCTGCCTATGGATATAAATAGCTCTCTCTATTTACCTATTGAGGATGTGCTTTAAGCACAGCTGTGCCCAAATGCCAGCTTTGCCCTTCTCTCCAAGCTAACTTTCTTGTTTTGGTTTTTTGGTTTTGGTTTTGGTTTTGGTTTTGGTTTTGTTTTGGCAGGGCAATGAGGGTTAAGTGACTTGCCCAGGATCACACAGCTAGTAAGTATCAAATGTCAGAGGCCAAATTTGAACTCAGGTCCTCCTGAATCCAGGACTGATGCTTTATCTACTGCACCACCTAGCAGCCCCTCCAAGCTAACTTTCTAATGGGCATCGCTCAGAACCTCTTCCCCGGCCATTTGAGCCCCGGCCTCCTGAAGGGTTCTATAGACAAGTACAGTTTGATGCTTTGAAGGAGCCTGAAGTGGCTGCTTGTCAGAGCGATGCTCCAGCTCTGCTTATGTAACTGGGCGGCTAATGCTTTTTTACATGTTGATAAAGCCCAAATTAAAAGAGGAAATTATTTTCCTGATGCTCAACTCTCCTAATCCCCATCTGTCTGTGTTCTTGCTTTTCAGTGCTTACAGTGCTTTCTCATCAAAAACTCTTGAACGCATTCCAGCTTTCTAATTTGGTTTGCTTATGTAACCAAAAATATTATGGCAGCGTTTCCCAGGGTGATTAAGCATGTATTCTGAGCTCCAGAACTACTAAAAATGGCACAGAGATTTTTGCTTCTACCCGGGTGTTAACGCGTCTCACCACGCTGGGTGGTTTTTTTTGTTTGTTTGTTTGGTTTGGTTTTTTCTTTTTTTTTTTGGTCTCCCTGAAGGGCAGGTGGGTCTGGAGCCGGTAGGAGCTGGAACAGTACGATCCCACAAACATACGCTGACAGAGGCCAATCGGTGGCGACCTCCGGAACCCTAAATACTTTTTGGTAACCAGGCAATGCCAAGGATACATGTGATCAGTTGTGGGAAATTCTGTCCACCCCAGCCCAGTGAGAATACAGAACTGGAGGGCGAGATTCAGACTCAAAAATGATATTCCTAAAAGTATAGCTCTGACCTCATCACTCCCCTGCTCAGCAAAATCTAGTGGCTCCCTATTACCTCTAGGATCAAATAAAAATTCTGATACTGAATGCCTTTCACAACCCAACTCCAACCTTTCTAGCCCTATTATATGTTATTCACTTTGTGTATTCTATACTCCAGTCAAAATGCATCTTCATGCCTTTGTACCGGCTGTGTTATTGTTGTTCATCCTTCATTTTTGAAGAGGACCAATGACATCACAATGTTGGGATAAAAAATAGCAGATGGTGGGCAATGTCTTGACTTGTGTGTGAATTGAATTTCAGTGAGGCCAAGTTGTGCAAAGTCATTGGCCTCACTCTCTCCTCCAGAGTCATTAGAGTCCAGTGGCCTGGGTTGCATTTCTTTTACATCATTACCTCTTAGAATCACTGCTTTCGTTCAAAACTTAGTTCAAGAGGCACCTTCTGTTCAAAGGCTTTCCTGATTCCTCCAGCTGCTAGTGCCTCACCTAGAAATTACCTTGCACTCATTTTACATACATTTATGTCATTTCCACCCACTTACTGGGTGGTGTCTATAAGGACAGCCCTGAAACCATGCCGAGCTGGCTGGGAGGATGTAAAGTCAATTGAAGAAGCATTTATTTACTAAGCTCCTACTTTGTGTCAAGCAGCTAGGTGGCTCAGTGGATGGAGCTCTGGGCCTGGAGTCAGGAAGATCTGAGTTCAAATCTGTCCTCAGACACTTACTAGCTATGTGACCCTGGGCAAGTCACTTAACCTCTGTTTGCCTTAACTACTGGAAAAGTAAATGGCAAACCATTCCAAGTATCTTTGCCAAGAAAATCCCAAAAGTCTGACATGACTAAATAACAACACTTTGTGTCAGACACTGTGCTAAGTGTTGGGAATATAAAGAAAGGCCAAAGATAATTCCTTGGTATCAAGGAGCTCACAGTCTAATGGGGGAGATAATATGCAGACAATCATGTAAAAACAACATATAAACAGGATATATTGGAAATACTCAACAGAGGGAAGATACTAAGATTAAGAAGAACTAGGAAAGGCTGGGAAATGAGGAAGCAGAAGTGAGGAGGGAGAGAAGTCCCGGCATAGGGCACAGCTGGTGAACATGCACAGAGGCAGGAGTTGGGGGTGTCTTGTTCACTGGTTCCCAGAGTACATGGAGGGGAATGAGATGTAGGATAACTGGAGAAGTAAGGAGGGGTCAGATTACAAAAGCCTTTTTAAGGGGCGGCTAGGTGGTACAGTGGATAAAGCACCAGCCCTGGATTCAGGAGTTCCTGAGTTCAAATCCGGCCTCAGACACTTAACACTTACTAGCTGTGTGACCCTGGGCAAGTCACTTAACCCCATTGCCCCATTAAAAAAAAAAAAAAGAGCCTTTTTAAAAAGCCAAACCGAATGTTTGACATTTGATATCAAAGGCAATAGGGAGCCACTGGAATCTATTGAACAGAGGAGTAATATGGTCATATCCGTCCTTTTAATGAAGCTTTTAATGGGAGATCAATTTGATAGCTGAGTGGAGGATGGACTACAGTAAGGAGAAACTTACAGCAGGAAGAACAATCAGCAAATGCTGCAATGGTCCGGGAGTGAGGGCTGCGCCAAGGTGGTGGTAGTATCAGAGGAGAGAAGGCATAGATGAGAGATATTAATGAAGGCAGAATCAACATGACTTAGCAAAATATTGGATCTGATGGGTAGAGGGAGAGTGGGGAGTCAGGAATGACACTTAGGTTGTGAGCCTGGGTGATGGGGAGGATGGTGGTGGCTTCAACAGTACTAGGGAAGTAGAGAAGACATTAGGGTTTATAGAAAAGGATAATGAGCTCAGTTTTGGATGTAAAATAGGCAGTGGGAGATGCAAAACTGGTGGTTAACAGAGAGGCTAGGACTAGAGAAATAAATCTGAGAATCATCTGCATAGACATGATCATTGAGTTCATGAGAGCTGATGAGAACACCAAGGGAAATAGAAGAGGAGAGGGGAGGGGAGGGGAGGGAGGAGAGAGGAAGGGAGGGACCAGGACAGATCCTTGAGACACCCACAGTCAACAGGTATGACCGGGATGAAGATGTGATTCTTGATTGGTTGAAAGAAAAATGAACTTTGATGCTAAAAAGAAAAAGGACTTCTTCACAGATGACTGGAGGATATCTAGGGAGGCAATCTTGACAGGCAATAATGACATTTTTAATAACTATGGGGAGCATTCAGAACCACAAATATGTAGGGATCTAGTTCCCAACATGGCTCTCAAAACCTTAGAGTAGGCCTTTCTTGAGCTGAGAGCTCACTCCCACCCAAAGAACTCTTTCACTTGTATGTTCCTTTGCCTATCTTAATCTAAACTTCCCTGATTTCTCTTTACTGATTAGTTTGATAAAATAATATGCTATTTGTGATGGTCTTTTGTGTAACTAGCATTTACTAGGAAACAGCTAAGCTAGCCATAGTAAACCAAGTTTTAACCTCTCCTCAGGAAAAATATCTTTTATTTTTTTGACCCCATTATTTTACCCTGAGACAAGATTATAAATATTTGAAGTATAATATAAAGGCAGGCATAATTCTTTATACAAAATTCTTCCTCAAGATTTACGTTGCAGCACCCAGCCCAGTATCTGTTACTTAATAAATACTTGGTTCTTAATAAATTCTTGTTAATTGATTGATCAACTTTTTTGTACCATTCACAACTCAGATTTAGTTGGGAGGGCAGCTAGGTGGTGCAGTGGATAGAGCACTGGCCCTGAAGTTGGGAGGACCTGAGTTCAAATTTCACTTCAAACATTTACTAGCTGTGTGACCCTGGCAAGTCACTTAACCCCTACTGCCTTAAAAAACAAAACAAAAAAACATCTGGGGCCATCTCCTCTCATCCTGATCTATATCTTGCCACTGGACCCAGATGGCTCTGGAGGAGAGAGTGAGGTTGGTGACCTTGCACAGCTCTCCCTCTGTAAGGCACTAAAATTCTAGTTAGTCTGTCTAAAATATCTAATGAGTAAGCTTTAGCAAGAGTATTTAAGTATTTAAGTATTTATTAAAGAGCATTAGGATCAGAGAGAAAGGTAAAAATCTAACTATTTCTAAGAGACCCCATCATTGGACCTGCCATGGCGAGGTCAGGAACAAAAAGAACAAGAACCCCTCCACCAGCGTCTGCTTCCTACTTCATGTTCTCCTCTCAGAAATGGGAGGCTCCTCAAGTTGATTGGCTGGTAGTTTTGATAGACAGTACTGATGAGCAAACATCACTTCCTGACGCCAAGGACCTGACTGCATGGCTTGCCCTCAGACACCTTCTCCTCATGGCAGAGCTTTCCTATAGTACCTCTCCAGCAGGTGGCGTCATTCCAATCATTACAGTCCCCCCTTTGTTTTTTCGAGGAAAGTCCAATTCACTGCAAGTCAAGACATCATGATGCCATGGTCATCTTTGAGAATGAAGGGCAAATAACAACAACTTAGTTGGGACCAAATCACCAAACTAGCAATATTTCACTAAAGGTATGAAGGAAGGGCCTAGACTGAGACATGCAAGGAGGAGAATGATGGAAGAGGATGCCGTTGTAGGAGAGGGTCAGGGAACCCTGAGTACCAGTTTGTATTTCCTGGAGGCTTGTAAAGAGATTCCTCAGGAGCAGTTAGTTGGTGTAGAGGATAGAGTACTGGCTCTGGAGTCAAGAGGACCTGAGTTCAAATCCAGCCTTAGACACTTAACGATTACCAGATGTGTGATCCTGGGCAAGTCACTTAACCCTCATTGCCTCACCTCCCCTGCACCAGAATAAATAAATAAATAAATGCTTATTTTAAAAAAAAGAGAGAGAGAGAGATTCTTCAGCTAGGAAGGGAACAACTGCTCCGATGAGCTCCAGACCATTTCCCCCTAAGAATTCCTTTACTCTCTTTTCCCCCAGGAAATAGATTTTTATTGATGCCTTTTGTTTTTGCATTGTCTAGATTTTCCTCTGTATCCCTTTCCTTCCCCCTCCCAGGAAGCCAGTCCTTGTAACACCTTAAAAAAAGAAAAAAATAGCAAAGTTGATTAATATAGAAGAAAAAATCTGATATTATATGCAGTTTTCTACACCCATGGGCCCTCCTCACCTCTGTAAAAAAAAGTGAGGTGAAGTGTTTTCTCATATATCTTTTTGGGGGACCAAATTTATTTTTATAATTTTACAATCTCATCATCAGAGCTAATATTTATATAGTTTTTACTAGGAGCTAAGAATTTTAAAATGATTATCTCATTTGGTTCTCACAACAACCCTGGGAAGTAAGCACTTTTATTTATCCACATTTTATCAATGACAAAACTGAGGCAAATGATGCTTAAGTGATTTGCCCAGGGCCACACAGCTAGTAAACATTTTCATCTATCGCTCAGTAGAGTGACCCCAACTCTAGGGGTACTGGAGGTCATATGCTCAGTCCAACCCAACATTTTTCGGCTTTTGGCTAGAAACAATGCTCTTGTTCTGCCCACAGCTGCTAGTCTGGATGATTTTTTTCCCTTACTCTGTTAATAGGATTCTTATTTCTACTATAATTCTTACATATAAAAAGTGCTTTTGGGGGCAGCTAGGTGGCGCAGTGGATAGAGCACTGGCCCTGGATTCAGGAGGACCTGAGTTCAAATTCGGCCTCAGACACTTGATACTTACTAGCTGTGTGACCCTGGGCAAGTCACTTAACCCCAATTGCCTCACTAGGGAAAAAAAAAAAGTGCTTTTACTTTAAATGTCTGAGGCCAGATTTAAACTCAGGTCTCCATGACTCCAGGCCCAACATTCTCTCCGTTGTGCTACCTAGATGCCCATTGATTTTCTGGTTGTTTTGTGGTCGTTCTTCTCATTTACATTGTTGTAGTCATTCTATATTTTGTTCTGTCAGCTCTGCTTATTTCACTTTGTAGCAGTTTATGTAGATCTTTCAAACTTCTCTGTATTTATCACGTTGGTTGTTTTTGATCGCACAACAATATGCTATTACATTCACAATTTGCTTAGCCACTCCCCGGTCAATGGGCATCTGTTTTGTTTCTAGCTCTTTAACTTGACTCCGGTCTCGGCGCTCTATCCATTGTGCAACCCAGCTCCACACCATACCAATTATGGAACCTCAGAGTTGGAAGGGACTTCAAGTCCCACCCAAACCTGAGGCACTCTGTTTTCTCATCTGTAAAAGGGGGATAATAATAACACCGCCCTCACAGGGTTATCATGAGATTCAGAAGAGATGCTGTAGTCCCCTCTGCAGTACACCTGGACAATGGTCACCAACCTCTGCATGAAGACCTCAGGTGAGAGGAAACCCATTGCCTCTCAGCAGCGGATTCTACTTTGTGATAGCTCTCATCATGAAAAAGTTTTGGTTTTTTTCTTCCCTCAAGCCTAAATTTGATTCTTTAGCCCATTTCTCCTGTTCTGCCCTCCAGGATCAAGCAGAACAAAGTCAAGACCTCCCCCCTCCACGAACCAGAAAGGCTATCGCATCCTTTGTCTTGGATGCAATGTCTCTCTGTGTGGCTTTCATGTGAATTAATAGCTTCTTTGACTGCCTGTATAATACTACTGACACGAGTTGAGTTTGTGATCCACTTAAACACCGAGATCATTTTCAGAACTGTTGCTTTCTAATGCAAATTGTAATGAGCCAGTGACTGAATAATCTGTGTTATACCAATCTGTAACATCATCTAAATTTGTCTAAAGTTAAACAAAAAAGGAATATTTGGTTTCAAACTGCAAAAATTAAAAAAAAAAAATAAACCATGAGACCAAACCTGGAGTAGGGGCAAGTCTCTATAGAAGAAGGCATGTAGGGCAGTTAGGTGGCACAGTGGATAAAGCACCAGCCCTGGATTCAGGAGGACCTGAGTTCAAATCTGGCCTCAGACACTTGACACTTACTACCTGTATGACCCTGGGAAAGTCACTTAACCCCCATTGCCCTGAAAAAAAAAAAAAAAGAGGTTTATGGGTTTGTACTGCTAAAATTACAGCTCACAAACCTCCTCTGGTACACATACCTTTAGTAGCTAGCCAACAGACACAATTAGCTCAAAACAAGGCTATTACTAAAGACAGCATGGTAAGAACAGGAGCCACACAACATCCCTCCCATAAACATAGGGTGCACCCTCCAACAAATGCATGCAGTATTTCTGAGGACAGTTACTGGCATTGAAGCACTCATGTAAGTAATACAAGAGGCCCAGGTCACTCATGTCTCGGCTACTGCAGGGACTTGGTGTCCTTTCAGCATGGTGTCCTCATGCTGCTTCCCCCTGGGCTCAGAGTCTTTGCTGGGCAGGTGGCTCAGCTATGTTCCAGGGGGCTGCTCCCCTCTGTAAGTTGACTCCTTACTCTTGGGTCTAATTCTCTCTTGAATACATAGTTGATTCTTTTCTCTGCTGCCAAGAGACCACACTCCTTAGAGCCACTCTCTGTCTCTGTCTTTTGCTGTCTCTGGTTCTCTGTCTTTGTCTCTGCATCTCTGTCTCTCTGTGCCTCTATCTCTCTGTGCTTGTCCATCTACCCACTCCCCCTGTCTTTCTTTGTCTTTTGCTGTTTCTCTCTGTCTCTGTCTTTCTATCTCTTGCTCTGTCTCTGTCTCTCTCTGTCTCTGCATCTCTGTCTCTCTGTGCCTCTATATTTCTGTGTTTGTCTATCTACTTGTCTTGTTCTGTCTTTTGCTGTCTCTGTCTTTCTGTCTTTGCCTGTCTCTGTGCCTCTATCACTCTGTGCTTGCCTATCTATCTACCCGCCTTTCTCTCTCTGTCTCTTTCTGTGTTTCTGTCTGTTCTCTCTCTCTATCAGTTTCTGTCTGTCTCTGTCTCTGTGTCTCTCTCTGACTTTTTCTGGCTCTGGCTCTCTGTCTTTCTGTCTCTGCATCTCTGTTTCTCTGTGCCTTTATCTGTTTCTCTGTATTCTCTCTCTCCCTGTGTGCTCTCTATCTCTGTCTATCTCTGTCTCTCTCTGTTTCTCTCTGTCTCTCTCTGTCTCTCTCTGTCTCTCTGTCTGTCTGTCTCTCTCTCTTTGTCTCTCTGTCTCTCTCTGTCTCTGTCTCTCTGTTTGTCTCTCTCTGTGTCTCTCTCTATGTCTCTCCCCCCCCTTCTCCCTCCTCCCAGTTGGATACAGTGTCTCCTACAGATCAAATAGCTCTATTGAAAGATGCTATTGTAAACTGAGGAGGAGGAAGAAGGGTGAGCACCCACTCCCTCACCCTTCTGGTAAAGGTGCAGGGGTCCAGTCACATTCCACAAAGCAGCTTCCACTCTCTCAAATGAATTCAGAGCTGCCAAGCTTGCTTTTCAAAGGTCACCAGGGGGTGTGGCCAATCTTAGACCAACTAATGGCCATTTGCCCTTCCAATTTCATTAGGGAGATTTCTTCCCACTTCATAAAATAATAAAGGGAAGTAGATATGTCCTTGTTCTCTAACTGGGATTTGTGAAAAAGAATAATAGGACTTTATAAACATTACTCAATTTAAAAAGGAAACTGTTTTCCTGATGTTGAGCTCAACTCATCTCCCCCAAGAAGCTGTGGAAAGAGAGTGGACTTGGGCAGATCATTATCTCTCCTATGCCTCTGTTTTTTTATATGTAAAATAAAGGATATAGAACAGAAACTGAGAGAATAAAACTGAACACTGTAATTGTAATGACTAAGCTTGGCCAAGAAGAAGGTACGAGTAAAATGCATCTCCCTTCCTTCTTTGCTGAGGTGAATCACAATGAACATTGCATATTCTTTTGGAGTCAGATAACATATAAGTTGGTTTTGTTGAACTACTTTTCTCTCTCTTTTTAATTATTTTTTAGAAGAAGAAGAAAGAGGGGTGTGTTTGAAAGTGAAGGTGATGTAAAAAAGATATTAGTTAAGATGACATGTATAAAGGGGGACAGATACAGAGAAAGATAGCTATGGAGACAGAGAATGAGACAGAGACAGAGACAAGGATACAGAAACAGAGAGGAGAGACAAAGAAGAAGATGATGAAGATGGAGGAGATGATAATTGTTATGAGCCTGGGTACCTCATTTGAATGGCCCTGGGTACCCCAGAATTTTTGTGGGGTAAATCAAAAGAACCTTCTCCTTGAGAAACTAAACCAAAGGACAGACACACCTAAAGAGATAAGTGGCACCAGATCGGGACTGAACCAGCTCCAGGACCACCTCCCTTCATTCCAGTCTCCCCCACCCCTCAGGGAGATAAGATTAGGTGTGGCTGCTGCCTTTGTGGCGGGAGGAAAGAGATGGCTTGAGAGATCCGCAGCCACCACCAGTGGGGGATGAACCTCCCCCAATAAGGGAACACCCCCATCAGTCCTCTATAAAAGCATCTGCCTGTCTCCTGCTTGAAGGAGATTGGTATCTCAGAGCCATGCCTCTGTGCCACGCCTTCTTCCCCATGAGAAGTCCAAGGATTTCTCTCTTGGTTTCCTTTCCTCATCACCCTAAATAAACTACTATTTTATTCTAATTGGATTTGTGTGCAAGAGGGTGTAATTCTTTAAAGAGGAATTCCTAAGAGCCCCTACGCCCAAACCCCCACCTATTTCCCCCATAACAATGATGAAGATGACAATGAATATGAAGGTGTAGATGATGAAGAAGAAGATGATGGAGGAGGAGGAGAAGCCAGAAACAGAAATAAGAGAGACAGAGAGAAATACTACCCATCCATCTGTGATTGTTAAGTTTGGGAAATAGGCAAAGAAGGTAAAGAGGCATTTGTTTGTTTTGTGAATAAAAACATTAAAGAAACTTTAACATGTTGAGAGGAAAACAACTCCTGCTCAATAATTCTCTGGAACTCAGCGGTGGGGATGTGTCAGAGGCTCATTTATTGTCATTCTTATGAGAATGGTCACCTAGTGTGCAGCTGGTGGGTGCAAAAAATGGGGGCTCGCAGGCCCCATTTTAACCCCTAGTCCCTAACACGAATGGATCCTCCCCTTTTTTTAATCACTGGTCCATTACTCAAGGGTTATAATCTATGTGCAAAAACTAGCTAACCAGAACGCAGTATTCCTAACCCTAATTTCTATAATTATTCTTTGGATTCTTAGCCAATAGGGAAGGTTTCTTCAGACAGGAACATTTCTTCAATCTTCCCTTGTATGAACGCAGCCCAGGAGAGGACCTTATTGAGACCAGCTCAGGGCTAATTGGACCATGCGATCTTGTTTGCTGGAGGGGAAGGAAGGGGACTGAGACCTTTGTCCTCAACAGGTGCGGAGGGGTGTAATTTGGATGGTGACTTATATCCTTATTGAGAGGAGACCATTACCCATTTCCTCACACATGTCAAGAAAAATGAAAACCAGTTGGGTGAAAAGCAATCTGGCCCACCTGGAGAAGTTCCCATGGTAGGGAGAAGAGCAGACTGTAGCCAGAAATCCCATATTTGAAAGCTCTGGAACCCTCCAGGCACAAGAAGAAAATTCTAGCTCTTTCTGTTGGGGAGACACTGGGTATTGGAGCAATTAAACCAGGTTGCCCCTTTTTTCATGCAACTGTGTCAGGAGAGGCAGAGCAAGGAACGAGCAGATTAAAGGTATGTTTAAAGGCTGCTCATAAACCGCCCTGTAAAGCTGTTCACAAAAAGAACCTGCAGGTCGAGAAGGAGCTGCATATTCCTTCAAATATTTACATCTTCAGCACAAAGATGTCTAGCAGGGTGTGGGTGGGACCATCTTGGGGAAGTATTTTTCTTTTTCGTTTTTTTTCTGGAAAGGGGCCTGTGTGGCTAGATTTTGATTAACAATAATAATAATTCCCTTTCCTATAATACTAAAGGGGAAAAAAAAAAGCCAGTACTAAAGGAGCAGCTGGTTGGCACAGTGGTTAGAAAGCTGGCCCTGGAGTCAGGAAGACCTGAGTTCCAATCCAGCCTCAGACAATTACTAACTGGGTGACCCTGGGCAAGTCATTTCACCCTGTTTGCCTCAGTTTCCTCATCTGTAAAATAAGCTGGAGAAGGAAATGGCAAACCAGTCTAGTATCTTTGCCAAGAAAATCCCAGATAAGGTCATGAAGAGTCAGATATGACTGAAACAACTGAACAACAAATAATACCAAGGCTTCCCCTTCATATTTGCCCAGACAGCCAACCCTACAAAGGGGGGAGTTTAATAATAACAATAACAATAACAATAATAATATAATTATAGATGACACTTAAAGTTTGTAAAGCACTTCATGTATATTATCACGTTTGAACCTTACCTCCCACCCTATGAAGTAAGCAGTACAGCTATTATTATCCATTTTACTGCTGAGACAACTGAGGCTCAGAGAGCTTAAATGATTTGCCTCTGGTTAGTCACACAGCATATAGTATCAGAGGCAAGAGGTGAATCCCAGGTCTTCCTTACTCCAAGGCCAGTCTAACCACTATGCTGTGCTGGTGAGCATGCACAGTGTGCTCCACTGATACAATCCCCAGCGGAAGGCCTGGGAAACCTGCTTCAGAAAGGCAGGGTGACGTATAATGCAAGGGTCCAGACTCCTCATTCAGAGCATGCCTAGACATTCTGTCACTTGTTCTGGTCTGCTAAACACATGATGAAAAGATGAAGTGTCGATTTCCCAGGTAGCCAGAGTTAGGGTGAATTCAAAAGGCATTGACCAGACAGATAAAGTGACCTTGGTCCTCTTTCCTGAATAGTGGTGTTCCAGTGAAGAGGCAAAAACTGCTGTGGGGAGAGAGGCCTTTCACAATCCATCATGGCTGCCGCAATATGGCCCATGAGCACATGACTCTGCTTTTGCTTCTGTCTCTGTTATATTTTAGGTAAAGGAGCATTGGAGATAGCTTTGACCTTATGGGCTCTGACAAGTCAGAATTGTAAGCCAATAGAAATTCTAGAGCTAGAATCCATATTGGGATTTTCCAGAAGTCAGACAGACAATAAGGATCAAAGTACTGAGTTGACCTGCTTGACCCAGCCCAGAGGTAGCTGAGACAGACTTATCCAGAGGCTGTGTCACATTTGGAAGAAAATTTGGTGGGGAAAATGCAATGTAGAAACTTTCATCTCACTCCAGATGGTAAAGGGGAATCTCTTTACCCCAGGTACACCCCAGGTGTTGGAGGGAAATATTTGTAATTCTGCTCTTGGGGTTTCTTCACAGTAAATGTGCTTTTGCAAAAGCTAATTTATGTTAGTTGGTTACATGGAACCAGGGTGCTAATCACTAGTAGCCAACAGCGGGGGAGAGGGAACACACTGGAATGCAGACTCCCAGTAGATTATATTAGGAAGAAAAGCCACTTCACTTCCCTTAAGGGTATGAGAGAACCCTGATGTGGAGATGTAGCTGACCTTGATCAAGGAAAGTGAGTCCAGTCTCAGGACACAAGTATTAGCTGCTTCAAAGTTTAAATGACTTGCCCATATTCACTCTAGAAAATGTGGGAACTGATATTCAAACCCAGACCTTCTGATTCCAATTCCAAGGTTCGTTCCAAGATATTTCAGTGGCTCCCCAGGAAATGTGTTACTGGGTAAGAGAGAGGCTGGGCCAATGACTTCTCTGTCCTGCCAGGGCAGATTTGGTATCTACAGTCAACTTTGTTACCCCAATTCACCACCATGCCAAGATACCAGAAATCTGCTGCTCTCTCTCTCAGGGAAAAGAGGAAACAGGGCAGGCTTCTATTAGTCCCTGGGAGAATCCTTAGGATTTGACTGACAGTATGACCCAAGTCATACCCGACCCCAGCTCTTTCACAGCTTGTATTCCTCAACTGAGGCCAAGAGCTTTGTCCATTCTCGTGTCAATAGTCCTCTTCTCTTCCAAGAAGTGCTATCTTAGCTGTAGAGAACATTTCTTATACTGCAGCTGCCACTGAATGAGGGACCACTCAGTTAACTCGGAGCCAAAGTGAAGGTGAAATACCTCTTCAATAGCCCCACCAAATCTTTTCTATTTTAATGTTTTGAATATCAGTCTCCTAGGAGGGTATGCGAGTAACAAAAATCTTTTTCAAGTCAGTGTTTTAAGTGTTTCTTTTGCACAAAGGAAATAAATAGCTATCCTATAACTGGTCTACATTGCATGTACATTGAATATCCTTATACTCCCCTTTCTGGGGGAGACCCTTGACATGACCCTAAACTAAGCTGTAAGTGATTATCTCTAGGGATTCAGGGGATAGATTTAAAGGGAAAGAGAGTTCAAGAAAAGGAACCCGACTCTACTCTTTAATGGCTAGACTCTTGCCAGGACTAAACCCAATCTACAGGGAAGTCCAGAGTTAAGGGCCCCTTTAGAGTGAGAAGGTGGGCTCTCCAGTTTCGTAACTATAGCAGGAGTTGTATGTTAGCCACTAGGAAACTCATTTTGCAAGATTTTTTTGTTTACTTTGCTAGGTAGACCAGTTCTAATCATGCAGGACAACCCTAACCGTGTCACTGGTGGGGAGGGAGGGAATAGCCAAAGAAAATGTGTCCTCTTTCAGGTGAGAATAAGTAAACAGGATATACTGGGCTCCCAGTAATACCATGATCAGCTCTACTTTAGAAAAAGGGTTCCCAGGGGCAGCTAGGTGGCACAGTGGATAAGGCACCAGCCTTGGATTCAGGAGGACCTGAGTTCAAACCCAGCCTCAGACACTTACTAGCTGTGTGACCCTGGGCAAGTCACTTAACCCCCATTGCCCTGCAAAAAAAAAAAAAAATAGTACGCCTCCATCTGCATTCAGACTCCATAGTTCTTTGGGGCAGCTAGGTGGCGCAGTGGATAGAGCACAGGCCCTGGAGTCAGGAGTACCTGAGTTCAAATCTGGCCTCAGACACTTAACACACATTTACTAGCTGTGTGACCCTGGGCAAGTCACTTAACCCCAATTGCCTCACTAAAAAAAAAAGGGTTCCCAAACCGAGGTGTGTATATATATGTGTGTGTGTGTATATATACATATATATGTATATATACACACATACACATATGTACATACATATGTATACACACTAGATATACATTTATATTCCTGGGGTTATAAGAAAGGGGGAGATGAAAAAGCATTTATTAAACATCTGCTCTGTACCAAGAACTGTGCTAAGAACTTTACATGCATTATCTCATTTGATCCTTTATGAGAAGCTTGCCAAGGGGCTATAAGAATAATTTGATTTGGTTTCTTTAAAAATTAATTTACAATCAATAAAATTAGAATTTTTTTGTTATACCATTAGAGAAGCATATCCTTTTCTTACTTTTCTTTATGAAAAAAATTAATCTTATTTTATTTCTTATGTGCATATGAATATTAAACTTTAGAATTTATTTCTTTTTATATGGAATAGTGGGCATGGTCAGGTTTACTAAAAGCCAAGGGATTTAGGGACCAAAAAGAAGTTGGAGATCCCTGCTCTAGGACTTGGTGGGAGCTATTTCCCAGGTCACCATCCCTACTGTTCATAGAATATAACTTACACAGGACAATGGGGACAGCTCGTACTGGGCCAGCTGGTAGCCTGGCAAGAGGCCCAGCACTAGGATTCACTGCAGTAGCTATTGTCCCAGATTGCCCACATCCTTGGAGGAGAAGCCAGTCATGGCCCCAGTAGCCAGCCCAGGATATCAGGGAATATAAAGAGAAATCTAAGAGAGGTAGACTAGAAGATGTCTTGATTTTACACAAACTGAACTTTACCATTAAGTTTCCCAGAATTCAATTCAATTCAATATCTTTTAGTCCTTTCCCTACCATGCTCTGGGGGTTCGGAAAGATACAAAGATGAATATGAGATTTACTGCTCTCAGGAAACTTAAGAGTCCAACAAATCAGGTATGTACAAATATAATTATGTAACACGCCTTCCCTGCCCCCAAATAACAACTCTGGGGTAATGTTTGAACCAAGAGCCTACACTACTGTCTAGCTAGTCATGGGGGGGATACGGGGGCAGGGGATTTAAAAGAGAATTTGTAATAAATTCTATGAGAAAAGCATAAATGCTGTGAGAGTGGAGTTCATGGTATTTACTTGTGTAGGATTTAGAAGGGATTATTGAGTTCAATATCCTTATTTTTCATATGAAGAGACAAGGACAGAGGGAAAAACTGATTTTTTCCCCAAGTTATATAGTAAGTTGAGCCAGGATTCACACTCAGGTCATCAAATCATCTAATTAGAGCTGGACAGACTTTAGAGATTACCCAGATTCCCTCATTTTACATGTAGCCTTTTATACACACTGGGGGTTCTTATTCTGACTACCAATAACATTGGTAATCCAGGTTCCCCAGGGCAAGGCTAGTTACATCTCTCCCACAAAGGTCTGGGGGTACAGGGGAGGACTTGGTGGTATCTTCTAATATTATTGGCTCAATCTTCCATTTCTATGTGTCTTTCCCAATATCCATCTACAGATCCAATTGGTATTTCCTTTATATCTTTGATTGACCCAGTAGTTAGTATCCTGATATCTAACCAATTAACTGCAATTAACTTTTTGGATATTATTGTTGTTCAGTTGTGTCCAATTCTTCATAGCCCCATTTGGGTTTTTTTTTTTTTGGCAAAGACACTGGAGTCGTTTGCCATTTCCTTCTCCAGCCTATTTTACAGATAAGGAAACTGAGGCAAACAGGGTTTAGTGATTTGCCCAGGATCACACAATTAGTGTCTGAGGCTAGATTTTAACTCAGGTCTTCCTGACTCCAGGACCTATTCACAGTACCACCCCGCTGCAAATTAACTTTTATGAAGGGATATTTACTAAGATAAAGCAAGAACAGAAATTACAAACATTTTCCCCTAACACCTGGGAAAACACTCTCCCCTCTATCTCCTTGGTCCATGGGGAGAGTAAACTCAAACTCAGACCAATTGTTTCAATGCATTCCCTCTAACAACTTCACTAACCAAAAAGCAGCAGCATAGCCAGAGATAGGGGTTAATCACTTGCTGCAGAATCGAGTCAATGTGCTGCTGGGCCAGGTCAATCAGGTCATTCTCAGAACCCTGCTAGTACTTCACTGGGCTTGGCTGCCAGCAAATTCCACTTGCACCGCTCTGTTTGGAGGTCTGTGAATTTCCATGCTTCCAAAGTGGTATGAGCCCTGGAGGAGGGTCTGTTTGCTGCCCTCCTGCTGTGTACTCTGCCAGTTCCTGACCCAAGTCTGGGTCTGTTGGTTTGTGTGTGGTTAAGTTTCCATAGACTGCTGCTGCTATCAGTCTCTGATGGCAACTCTGGGGTGTTCTATACATGCAGAGGGACTGAACTTCTGGCTTGGTATTGGTCTCCCATCCTGGTTTGTTCAACATGTAAGCCTGAGCTTACATGCGGGACTAAAGGTTAACACTGAATCCTCTCTCTGTGCCTGGGCTCAGAGCCACACATGTTCTTTGCTCCTTATAAAGGTAGGGCCCGTACTCCTTCATCAACATGACTGCTTTTCTCCACCTTGGAATTGTGACCCAGGACTAGGTAACATGAGCTGGAGAAGGAAATGGCAAACCACTCCAGCATCTCTGCCAAGAAAACCCCAAATGGGGTCACAAAGGACATGAGTGAAAGGACTGAACAACAACAACAACTGGGTGATGAGTGACAGAGCTGTCACATGGCACCTGATCCTGCTCCCGGTGCTCATCCAGGGGTCCTCTGGGATCTCTTTCAGCTCAGGTGTTCAGTCCCCTCACGGTCCTCAAGCACGGGGCTGCATCTAGCCTGCTGTTACGGTTCTGCAGCTGCTGCTGAGGCTCCTTGCTCTTGGCAAGTGTTCTCAAACCTCCCTTTCTATCTTCCTAAGCTGCCCTGGACTGGAAAAATGACTCACTGAGACTTTTTCTTGGCTTTCCTGATCACAACTTGGTCTAGCAGTTTTTATCGTAGGGGAGGACTAGCTCTCACTCTGCCATTCTGACTCTCCTCCCCGCCCCCACACCCCACTCCCCACTGCCAACACCATTTGTTGTTGTTGTTGTTGTTGTTTTGTTTTGGTTTGTTTTTTTGGTGAGGCAATTGGGGTTAAGTGACTTGCCCAAGGTCACACAGCTAGTTAAGTGTCAAGTGTCTGAGGCCGGATTTGAACTCAGGTCCTCCTGAATCCAGGGCCGGTGCTCTATCCACTGTGTCACCTAGCTACCCCAAAGTTTTTTGTTTTGTTTGTTTGTTTGATTGTTTTTGTAGGGTAGTGAGAGTTAAGTGACTTGCCCAGGGTCACACAGCTAGTAAGTGTCAAGTATCTGAGGTCAGATTTGAACTCAGGTCCTCCTGAATCCAGGACCTGCCAGCACCATTTGGCATGGACTATGGCTCCTGGATTCCTGGTGATCCTCTTGACTGTTTGAAGCTCACAAAGTAGAATTTGAGCCTCTTCCATTAAAACAAATACAACGAAGCAAAGAGAGGCACTCTGCCCTCATAGCCACACATCAGCCTGAGTGAGCAGATAAACAAGAGGCTGCTACCAATCACTTCTCTGACTTCTCTCTGTCCCCAGCTAGAGAATGACAGCAGTCCTTGCCTCTATCGTCACCAGGAAGAGAGATCAAGCTGCACCCTAGGAATAATATAAAAGCAACTCTTAACTGCCAGTAGGCCCTGCTTCTTCAAAACCCCAAAGTCAATGAAGTAAAAGGACAGCTAGGATAGAGCACTAAGCTTAGAATCAGGAAGACCTGAGCTCAAATCTGGCCTCAGATACTTATTAGCTGTGAGACCCTGGGCAAGTCACTAAGTCATGTTTGCCTCAGTTTCCTCATCTGTAAAATGAGCTGAAGGGGCAGCTAGGTCGTACAGTCGATAGAGCACCGGCCCTGGAGTCAGGAGTACCTGAGTTCAAATCTGACCTCAGACACTTAACACACACTTACTAGCTGTGTGACCCTGGGCAAGTCACTTAACCCCAATTGCCTCACTAAAAAAAAAAAAAATGAGCTGGAGAAGGAAATGGCAAGCCACTCCAGTATCTTTACCAAGAAAACCCCAAATGGGGCCATGAAGAGTCAGACATGACTGAAGAACAACAATGAAGCAAATGTTAAATGATTTTTTTTTCTTTACAAAAGGATTCTTCCACTTTATGAGCTTAGCCACAATGCTACTTTAGTCAGAGAGCACTCCTTGCATGTTTCAAGGAGAATTCAATTTACATAAATTTGCTGTACATGAAGCTTTGGAATAATCCGTTGGTTGAGTAAAGTGAGAGAAGAGGAAGAGAAGAAACTGGCAAAGTAGATAATATTGAGAAGACTTCCATTGAACATGGTGAAATGAAAGGTCCTAGAGGATCCCAGCTCTCAAAAATGACCAAGAAAAGTTCTGAAAATGCACCAGAAGAAACAAGTATAAAGAAAAACAAAAAAGAAGTGTTACAACCACTCCTGCATTCAGTTCAAGGTTTTGCAAAAAGAATGCCAGAAGAAATCTTCTGTCATTCTGAGTGGCAACAAGCCAGAAGATACAGAAGCAACAGCATACAGGTGGTACATCACCCAAGGATCCAGCAGAGGTGCCACCTCATGAGACAAGGTCACATAGTATCTGGGTAGCACAATCACTGGGTGTTTGAAGGCAGTTCCTGGCTACCAGTGTAATCAATGACATCTGGTTGAGGCTTCTCAGGGCAAGAACAAGGACTGGAACCAACTCCCAGTTTGGGGCTGTGCAAGGAAAAGGAGATAGATATGGTGCTGGAGCCAGAACTCTAGTGGAGCCACCAGGAGATGGGGCCAGAAGCAAGAGATTCCTGAAAAAAGTTGGGATACCTCTAGTCACCACATCCAGAACAGCAGAAGCAACAGCATCCAGACAATATAGGGAACAAGACCAAGTAGGGCCTGACCACCTTAGTGTAGAAGGAAGGGAGAAGAAGCTGGCACAAGCACAAACTCCCAATCCAGAAACAAAGACTAAAGATATGAGTAAACAGAAGAAAACACCAAACATAATAAAGAAACTCTATGGATTGAAAGAAGCCCAAGAGATGAATGCAGAAGAAAAGAGTAACTCCACAATAAACTCAAATAGAGATCTGGAGAAAAGAATGGCTTGGCCACAATGACTGCAAAAATGAATGAAATAAATGGAGTGAGAGATTTTAAAGATAGAATTAGAATTGAAATAAAAGCTCTAGAGGAAATAAAATAGAAATAAAATAATGAGCTTGGAAGAGGAGGTGAAAAAACTCCATGAAAAAGAGAATAAGGTAATCAGAAATCAATAACTCCATTGGGCAACAAGAAATAGAACAAAATCTGAAAATTGAAAACAGGAAAAATAGAAAAGACAATATAAGATATCTATTGTCATTTATCAGTTGTAAGATACCTGTCATGTGTTATCAGTTATCTGGTGGGTCTGCCTGTTTCAGGACTCTCCCCAATCTAATCCCATCTCCATTCTGTCACCAAAGCAGATTCAACTGCGTCAAATATCTACTCAATAAACTTCCAAGAGCTTTAGTGCCTCTAAGATCAAATTTTAAATCCTGTGTTTGGTATTCAAAGCCCTTTATAACCCAGACCTCTCTTACCTTTCCAGACTTCTTACATCTTACTCCCCCCACATACTCTTTGATCCAGTGACACTGGTCACGTGGCTCCTTGCTCCTTGAGCAAGACATTCCATCTCTCTGATGGCAGGCACTTTCTCTAGCTATTTCCCATCCTAGTTATTCTCCCTCCTCTTCTCTACCTACTGGCTTCCCTGTTTTTTTTTTTTAAGTCCCAACTAAAAGAGGACCCGAGTTCAAATTCCAGCTTCAGACACTTGACACTACTTGCTGTGTGACCCTGGGCAAGTCACTGATGAGAACAATTTGTTCCTGTGGCCATGAAGGCTGTTAAGCAGGTGCTGTGGAGCATTTATATCTTGATCAGACATCCAAGATGCCAAGGTCATCCATTGCATCCTTAGGCCATCACCAATCACCCATCTTGACTTTTTCCTGCCATTAGATTTTGATGACTCAGGAAGAGGGACTGAGGCTGATGACTTTGCACAACTCTGCCTCACTTAAATCCAATTCACAGGCAAGTCAAGACATCACTCTGTGATCTTATTGGTCCTCTTAGAAAATGAAGGACAGGGGCAGCTAGGGGGCATAGTGGATAGAGCACCGGCCCTGGATTCAGGAGTACCTGAGTTCAAATTCGACCTCAGACACTTGACACTTACTAGCTGTGTGACCCTGGGCAAGTCACTTAACCCCAATTGCCTCACCAAAAAAAAAAAAAAAAGTTGTAGGCATCGAAAATGAAGAACAAACAACAATTTATCCATATGTAGCTCATTTGTCCATATGTGTTTGCCTGTTATCTCCACCTTTAGATTGTGATCTCCTTAAGAAGAAGGTCTGTCTTTTGCCTCTTTTTTGTCCCCAGTCCTTTGCACAGTGTCTGGCATAAAGCAGGCATTTAATAAATGTTTATTGACTTACTTACAGACAGTATCCTTGAAAAAGAAGTCAAAGAGATATTTTTAGAATCATCAGACTCCCTTAAAACTATAACAAAAAAAAAATTTAAAAAGGAAAACAAAACCTGGATACTAGATTGCAAGAAATCATAAAACAAAACTACTCAGATTTTTTAAAAGCAGAGGGCAAAGTAAAAACAGAAAGAATCCACTGGTCAGCTCCTGAAAGAAAGCCAAAGTTGAAAACATCCTGGAATTTCCTAGCCAGAATCCAGAGATTCTTGGCCAAAGAAAAAATACTGCAAGGAGCCAGAAAGGAAGAGTTCAAATACCAAAGTCTACACTCAGGTCACACAAAATTTGGCAGCAGCTACTACTAGAAGTAAGTAGGTGGGCACAGCTAGGTGGCACAGAGGCTAAAGCACCAGCCCTGGATTCAGGAGGACCTGAGTTCAAATCCAGCCTCAAACACTTGACACTTACTAGCTGTGTGACCCTGGGCAAGTCATTTAACCCTCACTGCCCTGCAAAAAAAAAAAAAAAAAGAAGAAGTAAGCAGGTGGTGAACTGGACAAAGTGCTGAACCTGTAGTCAGGAAGACTCTGGCCTCAAATATTGACTAGCTACATGACCCTGAGCAAGTAACTTAACCTCTGTGTGCCTCAGTTTCTTTATCTGTAAAATGAGAATAATAATGCCACCTACTTCCCTGGGTTGTTCTGAGGATAAATGAGATAATGTTTGTAAAGCATTGTGCAAACCTTAAAGTGCTATAAAAATTTTTGTTATTATTATAATAATTACTACAAAAGAGAGAAAATATTGGGATACAATATTCTAAAAGGCAAAAGGTAAAGACTTACAACCAAGAATAATTTACTTTTCAAAAATGAGTGTAATCCTACAAGGTGAAAAATACATTTTTTGAACAATAGAAGACATTTAAATATTTCTGAATGTAGGCCAAAAGGCAACAGTTAGAACCAAACATGGAACAATTGGTTGGTTTAAGACTGGAAAAGGAGTATAACAAGGCTGTATATTGTCAACTTATTTATTTAACTTATATGCAGAGTTACATGCAGAGATATACATCATGCAAAATGCCAGCCTGGATGGATCAAAAGCCAGAATTAAGGTTGCTGGGGAAAATGTCCACAATCTTAAATACATAGATGATACCACTCCAGTGGCACAGAGTGAAGAAGAATTAAGAAACCTCTTGATGGGGGTGAAAGAGGAGAGTGTAAAAGCTGACTTGAAGCTTAACATTAAAAACAAAACAAAACCCAAGCTCTTGGCAACTGGTCCCATCACTTCCTGGCAAATAGAGGGAGAAGAAATGGAAGCACTGTCAGATTTTATATTCTTGGGCTCAAAGATCACTCCTGACAACGATTGCAGCCACAAAATTAAACGAAGCTTATTCTTTGGAAGGAAAGCTATGGCAAATCTGGACAACATACTAAAGAGTAAAGAGACCGCCTTGTCAACAAAGGTCCACATAGCCAAAGCTATGGTTTTTCCAGTAACAATGTACTGCTGTGAGAGTTAGACTAGAAGGAAAGCAGAGTGCCGCAAAATCAATGCTTTTGAATTGTGGTGCTGGAGAAGACTTTGAAGAATCCCTTGGACAGCAAGGAGATCAAGTCAGTCAATTCTTAAATAAGTTAATTCAGGCTATTCAGTGGAAGGTCAAATACTGAAGCTGAAACTTAAATACTTGGCCATATAATGAAAAGACAGGGCTCACTTGAAAAGACCCTGATTTTGGGAAAGATTGAAGGCAGAAGAAGGGGACAGTAGAAAATGAGATAAATAGTGTTATGGAAACAATGAACAAGAACTTAGCCAGACAGAGATAGTGGAAGACAAAAGGGCCTGGCGTGCTGTGGTCCATGGGGTCATGAAGAGTTGGACTCAACTGAACAGCAAAATATTTCCAGTGAAATATTCTACACAAAGCTGGATAGAATGAGATGACAGGAAACAAGAAAAAGCTAGAAAGGTAAAAAAACAATTAAACACATTATTGGAAGTGAGTAAATGACGATTTAATGCTTACATTCTAACAGAGGGAGAAGAAATAGGTGTCTTTTCGAAAATCCACTGGCTTCTAGGGTCACAGAGGGAGTAAGAAAGATAAACAGGGTTTAGGAGTGGCTGTGATATTGATTTGGAGAGAAATAAAAAGGAGGGTAAAAGGGATATACTAAGAAATGAGGAATAAGGAAGAAACTATCTATCATAATAGCAGTCCTCAAAAAAGAAAATATATCAATAAAAACATGTAAAAGAGGGTGAGGGGGGAGGATATTTCATGACTTGACTCTAATCTGAACTGGACAAAGTAGGATTGAACTCACCAAGCAGCTTGGTGTGAGTGATTCATTACACTCAAGAGGAAAATAAGAAGAATCAGGGAAAAGGGAGTGAAGGTTAATAGAAAGGGTTGAGTATGGTAGGGAAAGCAAAACAAACTTTAGCTTCAGTGATTGGATCATAAAGAAGGGATCAAAAGGAGATAAAGAAAGTATAAGAACCAGGGAATCAAGATCCTGCCCAGGTGAAGAAAGGAGGGGCAGTGGAAGAGGGTTAGATCAATTCAATTATAGGTTACTGAAGTTGCTCACATTTCTTTCTTTTTTTTTTCCCTACCACCTTTTTTCATTGTAAAGAGGTGGGTAAGGATAAAGAGGAAGGAAGTATAAAAGGATAAAGTAAGAGAGAAACATAATTCTCAATCCTAACCATGAAGGTGAATGAAATCAATTCATCCACAAAATGGAGGAGAATGTAGAATGGATTAGAAAATGGAATCCAACCATATGTTGGTTCCAAAAGAAAAAAAAAAAGACTTGAAACATAAAGATTCACACAGACTTAAAATGAAGGTTTAGAACAGAAGTTATTATGCCTTAAATGAATTTTTAAAACCAAGATTGGCGGGGGCAGCTAGGTGGCATAGTGGATAAAGCACCGGCCCTGGATTCAGGAGTACCTGAGTTCAAATCCGGCCTCAGAAACTTGACACTTACTAGCTGTGTGACCCTGGGCAAGTCACTTAACCCCCATTGCCCTGCAAAAAAAAAATAATAAATTAATAAAAAAAAAAAAAACAACCCAAGATTGGCAATCATGATATCACACAAATGTAAGGGGCCTAAAATTCTAGCTATGATGTCTAAAATCTAATGAGTAGTCACCTTAAATTAGAAGCTTTAGCAAGAGTTTAGACTTTTAAGTATTTATTAAAGTGCATCAGAAGTTGGTGAGGAGAGAGAGAGAGAGGTAAAAGGCAAACTTCCTCTATCTATAGACCCCAGCATCCAACCCACCAAGCCAAGGTCAGGAACCCAAAAGAACTCACCTCAGCGGCTACTCCCAGAACCTCTTTGTGAAACTAGAAACAGGGCCATACACACACACACACAGCTCCAAGCTAATTGGTTGGTAGCTCTGATTGACAGGTCCCATGGGTGGTTCTATAGATGTAACTTCCAGAAGCTGGGTAACTTCCAAACTCTCAAGTCACATGGTTTCCAAGTCACATGCTTTCTCCTCATGGCGGAGCAATATCTCTCTCAGCAGTGGGTGTCATTCCAATTCTCGCACAAAGAAATAGTAAAAAATAGATATGGGTAAAAGAAGGAAGGGAAAGAAGGGAAATTATATTCTTTTTAAAGAAACCATAGATGATAAAATAATGTCAATACTTATATATATGTATATATGTATGGGTATGTATGTGTGTGTATATATATATATATATATATGTGTGTGTGTCTATCTATCTATCTGTGCACCAGATGGTATCACCTTCAAGTATTTAAAGGAAAAACCAATCAAATTACTGGAAGAAATAGATGATAAAAGTATAATCATTGGGGACTTCAACATATTCCCTTTCAGACCTAGAAAAATTAAACCAAAAGATAAACAACAAAAAAGTTAAGGACCTGAATAGGATTTTAGAAAAGTTAGATCTCTGGCAATTATTGAATAATTAAAAGGAATATACATACATACTTTTATCCTGTTCATGAAGCCTTTACAAAAATGGTCACATGCTGGGGCAGCTAGGTGGCGCAGTGGATAGAGCACCGGCCCTGGAGTCAGGAGTACCTGAGTTCAAATCCGGCCTCAGACACTTAACACACACTCACTAGCTGTGTGACCCTGGGCAAGTCACTTAACCCCAATTGCCTCACTAAAAAAATTTTTAAAAAAATGATCACATGCTAGAGCATAAAAACTCCATAAACAAATGTGAAAAACCAGAAATATTAAATGTGTTCTTTCCTGACCATAATATGATAAAAATTATCATCAATAAAGAACCTTTGAAGAAAATATCCAGGGGGCAGCTAGGTGGCACAGTGAATAGAGCACCAGCCCTGGAGTCAGGAGTACCTGAGTTCAAATCCAGCCTCAGACACTTAACACTTACTAGCTGTGTGACCCTGGGCAAGTCACTTAACCCCAATTGCCTCACTAATAAAAAAAGAAAGAAAAAAAAGAAAATATCCAAACTTAAATAGATACAAAATAATTTAATCCTAAAGATCTGGTGGATCAAATAACAAATCATAGAAACAATAAATAATTTGATTAAAGAAAAGAAAAAACAATGATACAACAGAACAAAACTTTGGGGATGTAGACAAAGCAATCCTTGTGTGCTAATTTCTATCTCTAATCTCCTTCATCACTTAAAAAAGAGAGGGAGAAAGAACAAATCAATAGATTGGGTATGCAGCTTTAAAAGAAAACTAGAAAACCAACACATCAAAACATTCCAACTAAACACAAAAAGATAACAGTAAAAATCAAAGAATAAATGAACAAAGTGGAAAACAAGATTTAATAAATGGGAAATTTTATTTGAACCTATTAATTTAAAAATATTTAATTTTTAAATAAGTCAACCAGTTTGGGGAGGAAAAAAATGATAAAATAGATATACCATTACTTAATTTGATATAAAATGAGAGGAAAATCAAATTGTCAAAAATAAAAAAGGCAAATTCATAATAAAGAAATAAAAGAAATTAATAGAAACTTTTTTGCCTAATTATATACAACAAAATTGATAAATGAAATGGATGAATATTTACAAAAATATGAAATACCCATATTGACAAAATAAAATATAAAAATTTAAATAACTGAATTTCAGTAAAGAAAATTGAATAACCCATAAATGAATACCCAAAGACAAAAGCTTCAGACAATATGGACTTATTAGTGAATTCTATCAAATATTTAAAGAAAAACTAGCTCCAAATTTAAATAAATTTTTTTTACAAAACTAGGAAAAGAAAGAAAAAATTAAATAGAAAGAAAGGATGTCTAGTAGCACCAGATCTCAAACCATGCTACAAAGCAGTAATCATAAAAACAACTTCATATTACTCACGAAATAGAAAAGTTAATCAGTGGAAAAGATTAGGTACCCAAGATCTAGAAGCAACTGAACATAATAGCATAGTGTTTAATAAACCCTAGGATATTAATTCCTGGAATAGGGACTCACTTTGAAAAAAAACTCCTGGGAAAACTGGAAAATAGTCTGGTAGAAATCACATTTAGTTCAAATCTCAAACCATATACCATAATAAGCTCTAAATGACCTAGACATAAAGGGTTCATATTATATAAACAAATTAGAAGAGCAGAGAAAGAGATTTCTTTCACAACAATAAAGAGGGAAAAATTTCTTGATCAAATAGGTGATAGAGAGGACCAAACAAGATGAATAAGATAACTTAGGTTGCATCAGAGTTAAAATTTTTACATAAGAAAAATCAACATAATTAGAATTAGATGGGAAATAGTGAACTGGGAAAAACTTGTTGGCAATTTTCTTTGGTAAAGGTCTGATTTCCAAGATATATAGGCAGTTGATAGAAACATATGAAAACAAGATCCATTCCCCAATAGATAAATAGTTTTAAAAAAAAAGCAGACAGTTTTTAAAAGAAGAAAGCCAAGCTATCAATGGTTATATATATATAAAAAAGGGGGCAGCTAAGTGGCGCAGTGGATAGAGCACCGGCCCTGGAGTCAGGAGTACCTGAGTTAAAATCCAGCCTCAGACACTTAACACTTACTAGCTGTGTGACCCTGGGCAAGTCACTTAACCCTAATTGCCTCACTAAAAAAAAAAAAAAAAATCCAAATCAGTAACAGTAAGAGAAATGTAAATTAACTGCAAGGTTAATGTGTATCAGAAAGATGACGAAAAAGGAAAAGACAATTGTTGAAGGGGATGTGAAAAGATGTTTAGTTGTTTTTCAGTCCTGTCTGAGCATTTGTGATGCTTTTGGGGATTTCTCAGCAAAGATAATGGAATGTTTTGCTTTTTCTTCTCCAGTAAGGACAGCTAGTAAGTGTTAAGTGTTAAGTGTCTGAGGCCGGATTTGAACTCAGGTACTCCTGACTTCAGAGCCGGTGCTCTATCCACTGTGCCACCTAGCTGCCCCCTATTTTTAAAAATAATACAATGTAGGGGTACTTACTCAGCACTGTTCAAGACCCCGAGGATGCAAAAATTCAAAACAAAACAGCACCTGCCCCAGGAGTTTACATTTAAAAGTAGCTAATATTAAATGAGTTTGGGTCACCTATCAAGGAAGGGAGTCGAATTGGGGTGGGTGGTTGGATGGCAGGGGAGGAAAAATTGGCCATAGTTAATCCCCACAATGGAGAGCCATCCACAGAGAAACTGAGCGTGTGCTGCATAATTTCTCCCATGCCATGTAACCCATCACATCATCTCTTACATAACCTTTCTCTAACCTAGTTTCCTTAAATTAGTGTCACAGTACACATTTCTCAGTGTTAAAAACAGAATGTCTGGTTCTCTTTTTTAAGTATCAAGATAGGGTCAGCTTTTTATTTCTCTAACTGGGCCCGGCCCAGGTCCCCACCCTCCCACTACCTCCCATTCCAAGTCCTCTAGATAAAAGTATTCTATCCCTCCTGAATATCTTCGAATACTTTGTCTGGATCCTTCCTTTGCTCAGATTACATTCCATCCTTATCATAATTATTGGTTTACATGTTGTGTTATATTCCCCCATTAGATAATGAGCTCTGAGGAGGAAAAACCAACCCTGGTATCTGTATTGATTGAATTATTCCCTATTCTGCTTTAGACTGAATAATAAAGCCTGACTCAACTACCTCCAACCTGCTTAGGCTGACTGCAAAGCCACACAAGTATTGCCATCAACATGCAACTAGAGACTTTCTAGTTCAACTTTCCTATAAGAGCAGACTATATGCCCCTGGCCCAAACCAATGCCACAGAATACTTCTGGTCCTTGAATATTCTGGGCAGGCCTGAAAAAACTGTACTGGAGAAAAGTGCTAATAAACTTCTTTTCCTTTGAGTCTGACTCATTTTATTTGTTCCCCAATCTTTTAGACCAGCTTGTGGGTGAGAGTCTCCATGGGCTCTCTAGAAACCCAGGCTGTAGGGGCAGCTAGGTGGCGCAGTGGATAGAGCACTGGCCCTGGATTCAGTAGGACCTGAGTTCAAATCCAGTCCCAGACACTTGACACTAGCTGTGTGACCCTGGGCAAGTCACTTAATCCCAATTGCCTCAACAAAATAAAAATTTTAAAAAAGAATAATAAAAAAAAAGAAACCCAGGCTGAGAAATTCCCCAATACCTCCTTTGAGTACTAAGATGATATAGATTTTTATCTTTTGTATCCTCTGTACTCAATGTTTTGTACATAGTAAGTACTTAATGAATGTTTGTTGAATGGATGGATGGATGGATGGGTGAATGAATGAATGAAATACTCTCCATCATTGAGAAGTATTTCAGTTTACAAATAACCTTCTAGACTAGAAGTTCTTTTTTTTTTGGCGGGGCAATGAGGGTTAAGTGACTTGCCCAGGGTCACACAGCTAGTAAGCATCTAGTGTCTGAGGTCAGACTTGAACTCAAGTCCTTCTGAATCCAGGGCTGGTGCTGCCACCTAGCTGCCCCTAGAATAAAAGTTCTTAACCTTTTTAGTGTCCTAGAAGCAACTAGGGGGCACAATGGATAGGGTCCTATCATCAGAAAGACCTGAGTTCATATTCAGCCTCAGACGCTTTCTAGCTACATGGCCCTGGGCAAGTCACTTAACCTCTATTGGCCTCAGTTTCCATCTGGACTAGTAGTTCTTAATTTTTTGTGTGTCCTAGAGGCAAGTTGGAGGCACAGTGGACAGGGCACTATCCACTGGGCCTAGAGTCAAGAAGACCTGAGTTCAAATTCGGCCTTAAACACTTTCTAGTTGTGTGGCCCTAGGTAAATCACTTAACCTCTGTTTGCCTGAGTTTTCTCAACTGCAAAATGGGGGTAATAACATCACCTGAGTCTCAGGATTGATGTGAGAATCAAATGAGTTATTTTTATAAAGTGCTTAGCACAGTTCCTGACTCATAACTTATTCCCCCCATTTTCAGGGACCCTTTTGACAGTCTAGTGAAGCCCATGAACCTCTTAAAATAATATTTTAAGTAATTGAGGGAAATTTTAAATTTCAGTTAGAAAAAAAAGAGAGAGAAAAAATTTCAGTTAGATATTAGCAACAGTAAAGATGTAATTTTTTTCCCTCTCCCTGAAATCTATCCATGATCCTCTTGGAGTCTGTGGACCCCTAGGATAAGAACCCCTGATCTAGAAGAACAAAGGTCAAATTACTTTTGAGCTACTTACAACTAATTTCAGGTCCTGGGAAAGGATAAGAAGCACAGAACTTGACAGGTGGGAACTGGGACCCTCCCAGAACTACAACTCATCAGATCATAGGATTTACCGTTGGAAGGGACCTTAAAGATTTTCTGGTCCCAATGCCCAAATTTTAAAGATAAGGAACCTGACACTCAAAGAGAAGAAATAACTTATTCAAGGCTTCTGTGGTATTAAAGTAAGTGGCAGAATCAAGATTTCAACCTAAGGTTTACAATTCTAGGTGTTCTTTCCATTGGTACCACAATCTGGAAAGGCCACTTCTCTCTTTTGCCTTCCTTGTATGTCCACTTATTGTTCTGGAGTGACTGATTATCTCCCTGGAAGGAATCTCCTTACATATTGGCTCCTTAGAAAAGAGAGACAGGGGAGGGGGAAATTTACAGAAAGTTGCTGCTGAAGATCAACTCATCCTTCTGGGCTGGATCAAGATTGTTGGAAGGTTTTGTTGGAGTATCCCTGTTCAATTGATTCCCTTAAATGTACTTAATGAAATTATAGGATGTGAGAGTAGTTACAGAAATGATAAAGTGTTAAGATTCTGTCCCTTTCGGGCTTTGAGTAATTGAATTCACAAATTGTAAAGCACAGGGAATTTTGATCGGCTCACACCTTGAGTGGCCCATTGGAACCTTGCAAAGATCTGGCCCTTTACAGACTTGGAAGGACCAGTGTAATGGAAGTGTTAAGAAGCTTTTCTAATTTGTTTCTCCCTTTTGCTGCCGAGAAATTCCTCAGTCTAACTTGGTGGTTTATAAGGGGCTGGCCACCTTTTGGCTGGAGGATCATCCATGCCCCCCCAGTTGACCTCCAAAAGCAGAGCAGGTTCTGAGAAGAGAATCATCCCGGGCAGTTGAGAAGAGAGGTGATTACTCTTTGCCTTTTCCCTTTATATCTATTCCAGAAAATCACAGGAGAAAGGGGAGTAAATTTCTCCCTCTTTTCTCTTCCCTATTAGTGGAGAAACTTGTGGAGATACTGGACACAGCAGAAAATTTAGCTGAAGAGAGGAATTGAGCTTTGGAGAAGATCTGGTTCCAAGAGCCTGGTCTGAGTCACCTGCCCTGAAGAGATGTTTCACCTAGTGGGGAGGGCATATGTATACCAGGAGAAAAGAAAGGACACTGGGGCCCTGTATGCTTCCCTACTTGTAGACTCTTGGTTTGTGCCCACTTTTCCCCCTGAGGTTGTGTGTATTTTTGGAAGGGTGTAGCCCAAGTTTATGGGGGAGAATGTTTTGTAGCTACTGTTCTTACTGGGCCATTTCAGTAAATGCCTTTATTTGAGCTAATTGTAACCTCGGGCTATTAAAGGTGGAAACATTGGTGGGGCCTTGAGTTAAAGTTTAAGAATTCAGATGGCAGCACAGTGTACCTTGAACCTTTAGTAAGTCATCCCGGGAGGCCTTGACTTGTGAATGCCAATAGGGGAGCAGGGAGGAAAGGGGAGGGTAGAAATGGGACTGAGAGCCAATTAGTCTCAGCTGTGTAGTGCCAAGCCATATCTTAGAAAGCTCAGTTTCACTTCAGAGAAATTGCATACCCTTACCTGTTTTGGAGGAACCCCAATCTGGACTGAGAAAATCTTGGGGGGAAAAAACAAACACCCAGGGTCTTTGGATCAAGTTTGCTATTTCTTCTCAGCCTGGGAACATCTGCTCAGAAACCCTAGGGACTTTGGATCCTCTGAGTCCCAGGGATGGGAATCCTGAGAACTTGAGCATGGACCTTAATGTTTGTACCTGGCTGGAGGGTCTGACTCCAATTACTGACTAAAGAGATTGGGGAGGAGGATGCCCAAAGAAATAGAAGCACTGACCTGAGGGGACTCTATTGAGAATCCTAGGCCTTATTCCATTCTTGAGCTTTTGTGGGCATCTCTGTGGCAGGGTCTGGTGAAGGAAACAGTAGGAATATAGCCTGAAAAGTGGGGTTGGGACATGCTGGTAACTAGCCAGGTACTTGTCCCCCCCCCCCACACACACACACACTCCCCATTCAGGAAAGAGAAGAAGGCTGATACCACGGAGATACATCCAGAGATTTGGGGCAGGGTTCTCTCATCTGGAGTCTTTCCAGGACATGGCACAGAACAGATGTTTTTGTTCCTCACTGTCCTCCATCCTGATTCAGTCTGTTACAATGGAAAGAGGAGGGAGCAGCTAGGTGGCACAGAGGATAGAGTACTGGCCCAGGAGTCAGGAGGATCTAAGTTCAAATGCAGCCTCAGACACTAGCTGTGTGACCCTGGGCAAGTCACTTAACCCCATTGTCTCCAAAAAAAAAAAATTGGGAAGAGGAGTCAGAGGACTTGGGCTCAAATCCCATTTCTGATGCTTATTACCAGTGTGACCTTCTGTGAGTCACTTCCAAGGCTTCAGTGTCCTCATCTGTAAAATAGAGGAATTGGACTAAATGGTGTCAAAGGTCCTGGTCTGTTAATATTTACATACACTTTCAGGTCTGCAAAGCCCTTTACACAGCTTCTCATTTGATCCTCACAACAACACTATAAGGTAGGCACTAGTATTATCATCCCCTTTTGCAGGGGAGGAAACTGAAATGCAAATGTCAAATGACTTGCCCAGGGTCACACAGCTCATAAATGTTTGACCTCAGGTCTTCCTGACTGATCCTAGGCCAGCTTCATCAGAGGGCAACGGTTTTATTATACCCAAGGCCCTGGAAGGCAACCCACAGTTTCTTGGCCTTTTCCCTTGGGGGAGGGAGGGCAGGGGAGGAGATACCGTGTCCTGAGCCTGTGGGGACCTACTGCCAGCCTGTGACTGCGGGCCCAGGGGAGGCTGTCTGACTTCTTTCTTCCCCCCTCCCTCCTTGGTGCCCTCCCCACAAACGTCCCCAGCTCAGAGCCTCTGCGGGTTCTGTTTTTCTGAAGTCAGAAGGGGAAGAATGGAAGGCAGGCTGGTGGTAATCAATACATCCCCATCTTCCTGGTCAGAGAGGGGTGCTTATCAAATGTTGCTGCTCTCAGCAGGCAGGCCCAGTTATTTATATCTCCAGTTTGAGTTACCTCCTGACCTTCAGCTCTAGCCCCGGCAATCGGGAGCGATTATCACGGTCTCACCCACTCCAGAACAAACACACCTCTGTCTCCCCAGCTGGCCCGGGGCACAGGCTGACAATGAGCAGCCTCTAAAGCGAAGCAGGATGTTAACATTCAGTCGGTACTCGGAGCTGTTCCCTTAGGAGCTGATCCTGCCACGTGGGAGGGAGGGAGGGAGATGGGAAAGGGGGAGGGGGAGGGAGGAGGAGGGAAGGAGGGAAGGAGGGGGAGAAGAAGGTGAGAGGTGGAGTCACTTTACCTTCTCTGTTTAGGGGAAAACAAAATCAATTCCCCCCTCCCCCGACAGGGGCTCCACTCCCAATGTCAGTGGGTCCTCCTCAAGCAATAAACCCTCCCTGTTTGCTCTGGGAGGGAGGGGATGGGTAGAAAAGAGGAGGGTGAAAGCTAACCTTTATGGGCTTATCTCCATAGAGGATTCAGAGCTGGGAGGAACCTTGGGAATCACAGGAACAAGGGTATAGATTTAGAGCTGAAAGAGATCTCGGGGCACCGTCTAGTCTGGTCCTATCCTCTTCATTTTACAGATGAGGAAACTGAGGCCCAGGGATATTGAGTTACTTGACCGAGATCACGGCAGATGGCTGATCCCCGATAGAACCCAAGGATGTGGGCTTCTCAGGACAGAAGAGAAAACCAGGAAGGGCCAGTTAACTCTTTGGAACTCCTTCCCTAACTCTGCAAAACCGTTCTTCCCCTTCCTCAATCCCAACCCAGCCAAGCCATCGCTGACCACTCTGTGAACTCGGGGTCTGCTGGAGTCAGCAGGTTTTCCTGCTTGTTTGCCAAAGGGGATGTCAGCAGAGAGATCCTATAACTGTCAGGAAGGGGGAGGGGAGGAGGGAAGGAGCAGGTGGGAGCCGGCCCTGGGGGTGGAGGAAAGTGACGGACTGGCAAGGGAGGCAATGACTTCATAGGAAGAGTCCCTGTCAGTGACCAAGGGACTAAGCAGCTGGAGATGGATGGGAAGGTGTGTGTGTGTGTGTGTGTGTGTGTGGGTAGGTGGGTAGGGGGAGGTTGGCATGAACCACAAGTGTTAGAGGCTTCCTTCTCCACACTTAGCCCCAGGGTTTGAGCGGTGGTGGGGCCTTTGACTGGGCCCTGGCCTCTGCCTGGAGTTTTAGGGGCTTTTTGGGAGGAGCAGGGTTGTTGCTTAACCCCTGGATATCCCCCATGGTGAGGGGAGTGGGGGAAGGAAAAGGGAAAGGAGCAAGACAGAAAAATTCACTTAGGATTTACAGTTAGAATGGACTTCAAAGGTTATCTAGTACTACTTCATTTTACAAATAAGGAGAGTTAATGAAGTAGTCTGCCCAAGGCCACTGAGGGACTAAGAGCAGAGCTGGGATTGAATGTAGGTTCCAAATCAAGTGCCATTTGCACTGCAGCTTTTTTCTTCATTCATTTATTCTTTCATTTCTTCATTCATGTATTCCTTTACCAAATATTTATTGAATACCTTCTTATAGTACTTTATGGTTACAAAGCATTTTACACGTGAGTGCTCCTAACAACAATGGTACATTAGTATACTAATTTTCCAGAGGAGGAAACTGAGGCTCACAATTGGACATTAGATGATCTCTAAGCAATATTCCTTCTCTTTCATCCAGTCCCTTTTTATATAACTTGCCTTCACTCCCTTCTAGTCTGTCTTGCCAGCTGTTCCCCATTACCTATAAAACATTTCATCTCTTCCCTATCTATACACAAGTTTTGGTTTTTTTTTTTCAAATTTGAAATGGTTTCTGTTTCATAGAGACCCAGCTTCCTGGTTCAGGGGTCACCTCCTACAAAAGACCTTTCCTGATTCCTGCCCCCCCTCCCTCCCCCCCCCACACACTTAGTTGCACTGCTTTCTCTCTCTCTCTCTCTCTCTCTGTTGTTCAGTCATGCCCTACCCTTTGTGACCCCATTTGGAACTTTTCTTGGCAAAGATACTGGAGTGCTTTGCCATTTCCTTCTCCAGCTCATTTTATAGATAAGAAACTGAGGCAAACAAGGTTAAGTAACTTGCCTAGGGTCACACAGCTAGTACATGGCTGAGGTGGGATTGGAACTCAGGTCTTCCTGACTCTAGGCCCAGAGCTCTATCCCATGCCTCACCTAACTGCCCTTGAAATTACTTTGTATTTGTTTACTGGTTTACAAGGAATATCCCCCAGCAAGATGTAATCTTACTGAGGGCAGGGATCATTTAGGGTTTTGTTTTTTGTTTGGGGGGGGGTTGTCTTTGTATGTCCCATCACCTAGCACAATGTCCTGTACATTGTCAGAATTTGATGTTTATTGAATTGAATTATTCTAGGTTAAGGGACTTGTCCAAGGTCACTAAGAAAATAAGTTATAGAGTTTTAACTTGATCATGATTTCTAGGGTCCCTTCCAGCTCTCATGCTTGGGGTGAAGGGAGGAGAGGTACAGAAGCTGTCCCAAAGGTTAGTACATTTTAGTGGCCCAAACTCCACTCTGTGTATCAGATTTAAGAGGCTCTGAATTCTCCCATCAACATTCATCCAGAGACCCCTGTGACAGCCTCCCTCCTCACTCTGCTTTCCATGCTTGGGAAAAGAGGACTGGGGTGAAGTGACACAGAATGGAGTCTTTCAATCGGTTTTTCTTTCTTTTTTTTCCCCCCCTTTAGATGAAGTCTGCGGGATCTTGCAAGAAGAAACTCAGCCCACAGTCAACATTCAGCCTTCAAGGGTCTCTTCCCCTCAGACCAGGCCCCTCCTCCTGAGATACCAGGGGGATCTGAATTCCCTAAAGAAGGGAATACAACCTCCACTTCCCACTGCCCTCCCCACCGTGAAAAAGAGGTTGGCTTCAGTGTGTAGGGTGGGGGTGGGAGAAGCCAGAATAGTCAGAGACCAGAGGAGACGTCATGGGTTTGGGGTTGGCAGGGACAGGAGCTGGCATGACAATAACGTATTAGCCAAATATAGAGCAGACACACAGACACAGGGGCAGGCGGGCGAGCCCTAGTCCTGCACTCAGGGAAGAGGCACCCCTCCCCCAGACTCCCTCAGAGAAGACAGCTTCTTTCCTCAATCCAGGTTTTTATCCTCCACTACCCCCCAAACCTGGGGTATGGATTCATCTGCATTTGAGTGGGGGAGAGCTTCTCTCAAGCTTCATACTATCCCACCTCCCTCCCTAATGTCCCCTAAGCCAAAGCTGCCTCTCAGCCAGTCAGTTGGTCAATCAACAAGCATTTATTAGGCATTTACTGTGTTACTGAGGGTACAAAGAAAGGCAAAAACACGGTGCCTGCCTTCAAGAAGGTCACATTCCAATAGGGTACAACATGCACATGACTGCACCATAAACATGGAGGGTGGGGGAAAGGGGTCTGGGGAAAGGCCTCTGAAGAAGGTGGGATTTAAACTGAATCTTGAAAGGGAATCCAGGAGACTGCGGTGTAGAAGAAGGGCATTCTGGACCTGGGGGACAGCCAGTAGTGAAAAGGCAGGAGTCAGGAAGACTAGTTGTTTTTTGTGGCCAGAGTAACTGAATTGTAGAGAAGTAGGGGCAGTTAAGTGGTCCAAGCCCTGGGTCTGGAGATAAGAAGACCTGAGTTCAAATCTGACCGGACTCACTAAGCTGTGTGACCCTAGGCAAGTCACTCAACCCTGTCTGCCTCAGTTTCCTCATCTGTCAAATGAGCTGGAACAGGAAATGACAAACCGCTCCAGTATCTTTGCCAAGAAGACCCCAAATGGGGTTACAGAGAGTCGGACATGACTGAAATGACCCAATAACAACAAAAGAACTATGTGGATGGGAGTAAGGTGTGAGAAGACTGGAAAAGTTTTTGAAGGACTTTAAATGTCAAAGAATTTTGTATTTTATAGTGGATCTGGAGGCAATAAGGAGCCACTGAAGTTTATTGACTTGGGGGAGCGCTGTGGTCAACCCTGCTGACTTTGGCAGCTGAGGAAGAACTGGAGTGGACAGATGAGGCAGCCCTCAGCCCTGTCAAACCCTAGAAAGAGATGGCACCATTGCCCCCCCCCCAAGTCCCCTAGAGTAGGACTAGAGAGGGAGTATGGGGAAAGCATCAGATTTTAACTATGTGTCAACCTGGGTTCAGTCCCAGCCCTCGAGTCTTCTCAAGTTTCTGGGCCTCAGATAAATGAACATGTAAGAGGAATAGGTTGGATCAGAAGGTTTCTAAGGTCCTTTCCACCTCCAACAATCACGAGGTCTGTAAGGCCAGGACTGTCCAATTAGTGTAAGGTGTGAGAATGAGACTCCCTCTACCCCGGGCACTTTCATCTCCAGATTCCCAAGCACATTTACAAGCGTGGGTTCCCAGGAGCTCCTCCCTGGGTTGAAGCATGGCCCTTCCCTCTGGTGAGGTGGAGGGCGAGGGTGGGCATGGGAGGGAGGAAGTTTGAAGGTAGGTTTGTAGCCTAGAAGGAACTTAGGTGTCCTGTCTTCTACAGAGAGCTACTAGGGAACCACTAGGGAACCCTTCCCCTCTACTTTTTCCAGCCTTTCCCAAATATAAGCCTATGGATCCCATGAAATTTAATTAATTTATTTAATTCCATGAAAGCCTGGGAAAGGTGAGTGAGAAAGAGGAGGGAAAGGGGTGAGAGAGGTAATCAGGGGGAAAGAGAAATGCAACTGTTGGTGATTGGGGCTGCATTTGTCCTTGTGGCTGTCACCTTCCCCCCAAATTCCCTCTCCAGAAAAAAGCAGATTGTTGGTTCCCAAGAGCTCCCGGTGCTGAAAGTCAAGGGTCAATTTGCTGACGCAAATGGTCAGGGAAAGGGGCACTGCCTGGACCAGCTGGGGACACTGGCAAGGCCCAAAGAAAGGCCGCCCCCTAATCCCCTTCTTCACCACCCCAGGGGCATTTCCACTCTGGCAGCCACTGTGCCCACAGCTCGGCCAGAGAGTTCCGATTCTGAGCTGGGAAGCAGCCTGGGATCTGGGGAAAGGGGCAGCTCTTCCCATACAGTTTGTTAGCCATGCCAGAGGCACCTCTCCTTCTCTCCTCACCTCCCAGCCCCTCCTCCTGGGCTATGCCCCACCCCCAAGTTCAATAAACTATCTGGAGTTAATAAGTCACTGGGCAGAAAACACGACACCACAAGCCTGATCCCAGGGACATGGGAGGGGGGAGAGACAGGAGAGGAGAGAGACCAGAGGGGGAGGGGCTAACTCCTGCTAATAGCTTCAGAGCTTGAATTCACTTTAGAGGTCATCTAATCCAGACCACTCATTCTACAAATGAGGAAACTGAGTCCCAGAGGGTTTATGCGATTTGCCCAAAGTCACAAAGATAATGACAGGGCTGGGATTGACTTCCCCAGACAGGGACCCAAACACAAAAGAATGAAACCGACTCAAGACCCTGGGACAGCTTCTCCCCCACCTCATAGGGAAGTTAAGAGATTTTTTTCCTCCCAGACCCATGCACCGACAGGCTCCGAGCATTCCTCTGGGAATGGAACTAGATAAAGGAACACATATGTCTGTCCTCCCATTGGGTGATTGGCAAATAGCCTTTGTGCAGAAGTAGTGACACCCAGTGGTCAGTGTGGAGTGCAAGCTGGGGCCAGACTCCTGTGCACTTGACCCTTTGCCCATATGTGGAAATATAGACTGTTAAGAGACCCCACCTCCCTGTCTTCTCCCACCATTATTTTATAAAAGAGGCCCAGAGGGGGCAGCTAGGTGGCACAGTGGATAAAGTACCAGCCCTGGATTCAGGAGGACCTGAGTTCAAATGCGGCCTCAGACACTTGACACTTACTAGCTGTGTGACCCTGGGCAAGTCACTTAACCCTCATTGCCCCACCAAAAAAAAAGAGGCCCAGAGAGGAACCAAGGGGCTGGGCCACCATTAGATAGGTCTTCAGACTCTCCCCCCTCAGGGAGCTTTGATTTCACCCACCAAAGAAAATGAATGACACAAAAGACTAACTGAGGCTCTTAAGAAGCACAGAAACAAGGGGCAGCTAGGTGGCACAGTGGATAGAGCACCGGCCCTGGAGTCAGCAGTACCTGAGTTCAAATCTGGCCTCAGACACTTAACACTTACTAGCTGTGTGACCCTGGGCAAGTCACTTAACCCCAATTGCCTCACCAAAAAAAAAAAATAAATAAGCACAGAAACAGCAAACACCCCTGTATAATAAATAGACCATTAGACTGATTAGTGCACTCCTATCCCCAAGGTCTTTAAAGCGTTGTGGAAGTTCAGAACAAACATGTCCCATTCACCAGGGGCTCCCACCTAGAGCTCACAGTGCTCTCTGGGAAGATTGGCTATGTCCAGATCTCCTGGCCCCTCTAAGCACAGTTGTTCTCCTTCAACTGCAGGCTAGTGCTCCCTCTTAGAGTCTCGCCATTAAGAAGGTCTCCCTAGAACAATCCTATGCCAGGCTCTCCTCCCCCCAGGCTGGAAACATCCTTGCTCAGAACACTAGTCTGTGACCTGTTCTCAGAAAAGGAAACGGAAAAAAAAAGACAAAAGCCAGAAACTGGAGGGGCAGACACTCCCCTCAGACTTGCCTGGCTAAGCCTAGGCCTGTGTGCATGCGTTCCTCCTTGGGTGGGAAAGGAAGAAATCTCCTCCCACCATCTTGCTGCCCTCCAGGTTGGAAATTCAAAGGTGTGAGTGAGGGTGTGGAGAAAAGAGAGGCAAAAAACAGTCTTCTGACTCCTTGTCTGTATCCCATACATCCCTGTTTGTTCCTTGCTCCTCTATTATTGTTGGTGGGTGGTGGTGGTGGTGGTGGTGGTGGTGTTGGGTCATTTCAGTTGTGTCTGATTCTTCATGACCCCATTTGGAATTTTCTTGGCAAAGATCTTGGAGTGGTTTTCTATTCCCTTCTCCAGCTCATTTTACAGATGAAGGAACTGAGGCAAATAGGGTTAAGTGACTTGCTCAGGGTCATACAGCTAGTAAGGGTCTGAGGCTGGATTAGAATTCGTCAAGATATCTTCCTGATTCCAAACCCAGTGCTGTATCCTCTGCACCACCTAGCCACCCTTAGAATTATAGATTTTAGGGTTAGAAAGAAACCTGAGAGATTATCAGACATTTCAATTCCTTTTCTGGTCAGGACAGTGAGGGACAGAAAGGGGAAATGACTTGCCCCAGGTCACACAGATAGTGAATAGCACAGCCAGGATCTGAACCCAGGTCTTTTGATTTCAAGTTCAAGATTGTGAGGCCAGGGCAGCTAGGTGGCGCAGTGGATAACGCACCGGCCCTGGATTCAGGAGTCCCTGAGTTCAAATCTGGCCTCAGAGACTTGACACTTAATAGCTGTGTGACCCTGGGCAAGTCACTTAACCCCAATTGCCCTGCAACCCCGCCCCCACCACCACCACCAAAAAAAAGATTGTGAGGCCAGCAGCATGTTGTAAGGTAGGAAAGGTTGGGGGAATATGGGGTAGGAGGGTTTGAAGATGGGGAGATTTTTGTGTTGGGGTTGGGAGGTTAGGGGTGGGAAGTTGGACTGGATTTTGTTTTGTTTTGGTGAGGGGAGGGCTCAATTTAACTCCCATGCCTACGGAGCTCTTATTTACCAGTGAATGGGGAATCTGGTGTCCCTATTCTGTCCCTTCCTGGGACCTCTCCAAAGCTCAGCTCAGACTGCACCTGCTTCTCCACAAAGCCTTTGCTGATCTTCTCTTTAACACCACCAACTACTAATGTCCTCCCTCTCTCCCCCAAATACCTTCTTTTTTTCTGCATCTACTTAACATATTTATATGTTGTCTTCCCCTCCCCCCATAGAATATAAACTCTTTGAAAGCAGGGATTCTTCTGGTTTTTTTTCTTTGCATCTCCAACTCCTGGCACACCTTAGGCACTAAGCAAATGTTCATGGATTGATTGGTGTTAGCCTTAAAGCTTGCAGGTACCTTAGAAATCTAGTCCAACTCCCTTATTTTAACAAAAGAGGAAACTGAGGCCTAGAGCAGTGAAATGTCTTGGCCAAGGCCATATAACTAATGAACTTCAGAATTTGAACCCGGGTCCTCTGATTTTAAATGCAGTGTTCCTAGGCCTTCTCAATGCATTGGAACAGCAGAGCTGGATTTGGCTTCTAAGAGGAAGTAGGCCTACCCTCTGCCTTGGGGCAGGTGTGCCATCATTCACTCTGAGGTCACTGAACCAGGGCATATATTTTGCAAATATTTTTCATGATGGGGCTGACAGGCTGAGTTGAGGCCATCATGAGTCATCTGGGCCCATCTGTGAGGTGAGGAGTGACTTAGAATGTGTTGGCTCCCCAGCTATGGCTCACGTGCCCAGTGGCACGTTTCATTCCAGGAAGGAGGGGATCTAGGGGGGTAGGAGGGGCTCAGACCCAGTCCGAACTCCCCTGGCCCACCCACCCACCACTCCCATACACGCCACCCTACCTTCCAGCAAGAAGTAGCCAAGCAGAGACAAAGCTCATTTAGCTTCCCTTCATTTTTTTTTTCCTTCTGCCTGGGACCTGGTTTGGGAGGAAACCAGGGATTCTGCTTTTCAGTTTGGCTTCCTCTCACCACCTAAAACTTGCCTAAAGTGGTTTATTATTATTATTATTATTATTATTATTATTATTATTATTATTATTATACTCTCTAGTCCCACAAGCTTTGAAATTCCAAACCTCCAATCCTTCCATGCCCTCTAAACCCGGGGTGGTATGTTGGTACTGAGGGAGAATGAGGATGGGAGGGAATGCTTTGCAAGCAAAAGATAACCCAGCTCCCTATTTTCTTCCCCTTCTTTCTTTCTTTCTTTCTTTCTTTCTTTCTTTCTTTCTTTCTTTCTTTCTTTCTTTCTTTCTTTCTTTCTTTCTTTCTTTCTTTCTTTCTTTCTTTCTTTCTTTCTTTCTTTCTTTCTCTCTCTCTCTCTCTCTCTCTTTCTTTCTTTCTTTCTTTCTTTGCGAGGCAATGAGGGTTAAGTGACTTGCCCAGGGTCACACAGCTAGTAAGTGTCAAGTGTCTGAGGTCGGATTTGAACTCAGGCCCTCCTGAATCCAGGGCCCCTAGGGGCAGCTAGGTGGTGCAGTGGATAAAGCACCGGCCCTGGATTCAGGAAGACCTGAGTTCAAATCCGACCTCAGACACTTAACACTTACTAGCTGTGTGACCCAAGTCACTTAACCCCCAATGCCTCTCAAAAAAAATAAAAATAGAAATAGATAGATAGATATAATATAATATAGATGTAACATAAATATATGTAGAAATATAAATAGAAAAATAAAATAAGAAATACCTAAAGGGATGGTTTCAGAGAAACCTGGGAAAACTCATAGGAACTGATGCAGAGGGTACTCAGACACTTAATATTTACTGTGTGACCCTGGGCAAGTCACTTAACCCCCATTGCCTCTTAAAAAAAAAAAGAAAGAAAGAAAGTGGTGCAGAGCAGCATCAGAAGAACAATTTATAGTGAAGACAAATGATTTTGAAAGATTTGGGCACTCTGATCAATGCACTGACCAACCAGGATTCCAGATCACCGATGCCACTGCACATTCCTGTCCATCTACTGACAGAGAGGTGATGGATTCAAGATGCCCAATGAGATATATCTTTTTGGACATGACCAATGTGAGAATTTGGGGGGGGGTTGGCTATGCTTATTTATCGGGGCAGCTAGGTGGTGTAGCACCAGATAGTGTATTGGGCTTGAAGTCAAGAAGACCTGAGTTAAAATCCAGTCTCAGACTGGGTTACTAGCTGGGTGATTGATGATGTTTTAGTAATGTCCACCTCTTTGTGATCCCCATTTAGGATTTTCTTGGCAAAGATACTGGAGTGGTTTGCCATTTCCTTCTCCAGCTCATTTTACAGATGAGGAAACTGAGGCAAACAGGGTTACGTGACTTGCCCAGAGTCACACAGCTAGTAAATGTCTGAGGTTAAATTTGAACTCAGGTCTTCCTGTCTCCAGCTCTATCCACTGTGCCACCTAGCTGCCCTACAAACTGGGTAACCCAGGGCAAGTCACTTGACCTCTGTTTGCCTCAGTTTCCTCATCTATAAAATAGGGATAATAACAGTATCTACCTCTCAAGGTTGTTGCAAGATTGAAATGAGATAATAATTATAAAACACTTGCACAGTGCTGTATAAATGAGAGTTAATATTATTCATTATAAGGTGGTTCTTTCCCCCAGTTGGGGGAGAGGGAGAACAAATAAATGCTCATCAAATGAAAAAATTAAAAATCCTCCAAAAACAACAAAAACCAAAATAAAGACCCTTTTATTGGCGTCTATGAGGCTCTGGTCCCCCATGAAAGGGTGGTAGAGGGAATGGAGGAGGCTCTTTTTAGGTCTTTATCAAATCCCCAGTGACCAAAACCTCCTCTTCCACTTGAGGAGAGGGCTTCCATGAATAAAGGTCCTCTTTGGAGCAAGCCCTAGGCTCCTGGGACTCTGGAGCCAACAGCAGCAAAGAAAAAAGCCATCTGGGATCTGTGTGCAACCAGGATAAGACATCATTTACCCTCATTATCCTGAACCAGGATCTATTTGTATTTGTCCTAGAGAAAGGAAGCAGGGGCAGAAAGGTCTGGGAGATAAAAACTGTCCTTTCAAGGGACCATGAGCTCAGACCTGGAAACAGTAATCAAACATTTATTAAACGCCTACTATATATAAGGCTGAGCATTGGGGATACAAAAAAGGCAAAAAAAATTTTTTTAAAGCAACATTTAAGCAACTATTTACATGCAAGCTATATGTATTATAAAGTGAAGGGAAATAATAGAGGGAAGGCACTAGCAGTGTGTGTTTGTGTGTGTGTGTGTGTGTGTGTGTGTGTGTGTGTCTAAGGGTGATGGGGAAGAATAGTGAGGCATCCTGCAGACCATGAGATTTGAGCTGAGTCTTGAAGGGATCCTGGAGACAGAGATGAGATGAAAAAAGATCTTAGAAGTCATTTATGGGGCAGCTAGGTGGTCCAGTGGATAAAGCACTGGCCTTGGATTCAGGAGGACCTTAGTTCAAATCCAGACTCAGACACTTGACACTAGCTGTGTGACCCTGGGCAAGTCACTTAACCCTCATTGCCTTGCCAGAAAAAAAAAGTCATTTATTCTGTTATTTGGATTTTTTTTGGAGTGATCGTGTCATGAGTTCGGGAGCTCACTGCCTTTTCTCCACCATCTTGAAGTCATTTATTCCAATCTCTTGCTCTTTACAGGTGGGGAAACTGAGGCTTGGAGAAGTCTCTCCAGATACTAGAATTTCACTCTCTCCGAGAGAAAGAGAGAGAGAGAGAGAGAAAGAGAGAGAGAGAGAGAGAGAGAGAGAGAGAGAGAGAGAGAGAGAGAGAGATCCAGCTGACAATACTCAGTACTGACAAGCCGGGACATGTTTCTGTTTTGAAAAATAGGATGGGGCAAAGTTGCAAGGAGAAGAGGAGACAGTTACAAAATGATGGAATGGAAGCTGGAATGGATTTCATTAGCCATCTCACCCAATCCCTCATTTTACAGGTGAGGAAACTGAGGCCCAGGGAATTTAAACCACTTGCCCAAGGAAAAAGTAAGCTTCAGAGGAGGATTGTAAATCCCAGTCCTCTGACCTGAGTTAATGTGGTTACTCATGTACCACACTAGGTCCCCAACCCTGAGACCAAAAAACCGGAGTTGGTGCAGAGGGGTCATTTGGATGCCCCACCTCCTCCAGGTGACATTGCTTTACATAACAGGAAGCTCTCCAGAGGTTTCTAACCAGGACTCCATGAATTTAGGGGTTTTTAAACATCATTTTGAAAACTGTGTTTCAATATAATTGATTTCCTTTGTAATGTGATGCATTTTATTCCGCGTATTTAAAAATATGATTCTGAGAAGGGGTGCATAGGCTTCACCAGTTTATTCCATAGAGGGGTCCGTGACACACAAAAAGGGCTGATGGCTTTGTGCCCACATGGGTGGTAATTAATGCCAACCCAGATTGGCAAAAACGTTATGGACCCCTACTAGGGGATTTCCAGTGTGGACAATTCTACAAGAACTTTTTGAGACCAGGGACTGTATTTGATTTCAGTGGTATAAGGAAATCCCGCGTGAGGAAACTCCCTCTCCCAATGCAGGTGTATGCTTCTTAGCTTCTAACTTACAAATCCTTCCTTCCTGATACTTTTCATTCCATTCTAGAGACGGAGACTAACCTACCTATTTGACTCAGTGTTGTTATTTACTCAGAAACCATCGCAGCCTTTCCTTGTCTAAAATCCCAGAGGTTTCTGGACAGTCACAGAACCTCAGAGAGGGGAGGGACGGTACTGACGTTCTCAGTCCCATCCCCTTGCCCCTTCATTTAACCGAGGAGGCAACTGATTCATCCCCAAACTGAGGAAGTAGCTTGCCCAGGATCATAGCTAGTCAACGGTAGGGGCAGAATTAGAACCCAGCTCTCCTGACTCCGAGTCCCGAGCTTTCCCCCAAACCTCCCATCCTTCCGCGATCTCCAACCACCTCAAAGGTGGGCTCAGAGTTGGCTGGGGTACGCTGAAGAAATGTTAGAAAGGCAGCGGAGAGGGAAAGAGGAGGGACAATGGGAATGGGAGAAGGGTCTGAAAGTCGTCTGCAGAAGATGAGAGATCCCAACTCGAAGTTATTTCTCCCAGCCCTAGTGATTGCCCGAATCGGGAAAAGAATAGGGGCACTCCTCCGTGCTCTGGGCGTTCAAGCCTCTTCCTCCCCATGGCATCTGCTCCTTCAGGATGCTGCTGTTTTACCAACCAGCCCTGCCCCCCTTCTCTGCTGCCAAGTTCTGTCGAAATATCTGAGCTCTCTGACACCCCCTGACTTCCTGTTCCCCCGGTTGACTTCCATTGCTCTTAGCCCCGCCCCCCAGCTCACCTGCGCGGGTTGCCCAAGAGGTCATTTGGACCAATTGGAGACTCTTAGAAGCTTTACGGTGCGGAGGACTAGACAAGTCTTAGGGACAGGGATGGAGAAGGTTTAGTGGGACTTAATAGTGGCTGAGCCTTATGGACAGATCGCAACACTATGTCCCTGCCTTCACGCAGGGAGCTCTCAGAAAAGCTAGGATGGTGTCGCTCCATCCGTACCCCACTGCCGGCAGTTATGCTGAGAGTTTCCTGGGTTTGTTTCCTGCACCACACCCCGAGCTCCTGAGGTTCCGAACAGTCTCTCTTCGCCCCGCCACCCCCATAATTACGCTAATAACTCCTTGAGAATAGGGACTGAGTTCTACTGCATCACAATAGGTTCTTCTTAGGGAAGGGGCAGTGTTTCTCCCTCCTCCCACCCAATTACACAGAGATCTCCTTTGGCATAAGGACCCTTTTACCCCAATTCTCCCCTGGGGTCCAAAGCCAGATTAGAGTCCTTCAGCTTGCATGGGAGAAAAATTATAACCTTGAGTTTCCTTTGTAATCCTGTGTCTTTTGTTTTATGCATTTTAAAACATTATTCTGAGAAGGGGTGCATAGGCTTCACCAGGTGGCCAAAGAGGGGTCCGTGACACACAACAAGGGAAGTGTCCCTGCCCTAGGGCCTGAAACAAGGTTCCACACACTAGAATGGAAGCTGATGGCCAGGCCCCTTCCACTCTGCTGAGTAAGGATGGCTTTGTGCCCATATGGATGGTAATTAATGCCAACCCAGAGTGATTCATTATCACACCAGGACCTTTAACTTCTGGATTAAGAATAGCAAATGCTGGTTTAGGAACTCCTGCCCTAATACAAAGCGTCTGGCAGACCACCAGCCCCGACCTTGTAAGGGAAGGATGGGGTCAAGGGTTTCTCCAGAGGAAAATACAATTCTTTGCAATTCAAAAACTATTGGGGGGGGGGACTGAGTTTGGTCGTGTCCCTCTTTTCCCCCAAAGAGGCCCAGACCCTTTTTGCTCAGTTCCAACCGCTTCATCCTTGACTATTATGCGTTCCTCGGAATTTGTAGGAAATGTTAGCCGCTTCTGGGCAAGCCCACAGAACAGATTTAGATGTTCGCAGTATGTGGGAGAGGAGAGTGGAAAGATCGGGGCTCTGGGGAAATCTGCTTCACGGGCCCTGGAGGTTTATGCCAGTCACATATGCTGGCTCACCCTCCCCATAGTCCTCTGTTCCCTCCTAACTCCCCCAACCTCCCTCCTTTTCATTGGGAGCTCTGAAATCCAGGAAATGAGCATGGATTCCAGACTTGTAAAGGGCTTAGCTGGTGCTCTGACCTGCTGGTTACATAACTCTTTTTTTTCCCTCTTTTTAAAACTTCCCTTCTATGAAGTCTCTGTGGAAAGAACTTGCTGATTGGGTAGCATTCTCTTTGGAGGGGGCCGCTTTCAAAATGCAGCCCCAGAAATTCCTCTGGGGCTTCAAAGCTGAGAGATAGGTCGTACAGAGAGTTGGCCAGGTTCCCTCCTTCCCCCCTGGACCAGAAGTTCTTCCTCCTGGGAGATGAAATCAGGCTGGGGTAGAATCACCAAGGGGTCAGTGGGGGCCTCTGCTAAGGGGATGTTATGTGTATGTGTATGTGTGGGTGGGTGGGGAATCTGCAATATCAGCCTTTTGAGAGCCTGATGGGGGAAGGGTGGCCTCTGGTACCAGGAGGGGGTGGGGGGGAATGAGGTGATGGAATAGTCCTGGAATAGCTCCTGAGTAAAATGAGGTGAAATTGAAATTAGAGAAACAGTATGGTGTAGTGGATAAAAGAAACAAATATTATTAAGCACCTACTATGTGCCCTGGGGCACTGTGTTAAGTGCATTACAAATATTATCTTATTTAATCCTCATGACCACCCCAAGGAGTAGGTGTTATTAATAGCCCCATTTTACAGGTGTGGAAACTGAGACAGGTAGAGATTAAGTGACTTGCCCAGGGTCACACAACTAATAAGTGTCTAGAACTGGATTGGAACTTGGGTCTTCCTGTCTTCAGGCTCAGCACTCTATATACCGCACTATCTGCCTACCTCTGTCCTTGAGGTCAGGAAGACCTGAGTTCAGGTTTGGTTTCTTGACATTTACTAGCTGTTTGACTTTAGGCAAGTCACTTAATCTCTCAATGCTTTAGGCAGCTCTCTAAGGCTTTATGTTGCAAGAGTAGTGACCCCCATTGATAAGAGGAGTTTCCCCTACTACCAGTGAAATCACTGATCTAGGTCCTGTTTTTTTGAGAGGCAATAGGGGTTAAGTGACTTGCCCAGGGTCACACAGCTAGTAAGTGTTAAGTGTCTGAGGTTGGCTTTGAACTCGGGTCCTCCTGAATCCAGGGCCAGTCCTTTATCCACTGTGCCACCTAGCTGCCCCAGTCCTGTTTTAAAATAAAAAATTTCAAAAGAAAGAGCACAGACCTGGGGGTCAGAAGGCCTGGGTTCTAATCCTAGCTTTGTCACTGGCTTGGACATGACTATTTCCCCTTACTGGGTCTGTTTCTTCTGAAAAATAAGGTATTGGATTTTTAGTTGGTCTCTGGCAGCTAGGTAGCACAGTGGACCTAGAGCCTAGAAGACCCGAGTTTGAATCCAGCTTCAGATACTTACTACCTACGTGACACTTGGGCAAGTCATTTCACTCCTGTTTGCCTCAGTTTCCCCATCTGTAAAATGGTGATAACAATAGCATCCAACCAAATGAGCTAATATTTCTGAAGTGCTAGATAAATGCTAGCTTTAATGATAATATCTTGAGTACCTTCCAGATCTGGCATTGAATAATCTTATGCACTTATTCTCAAGGTACATCTCTCTATGGGAGGAGGGCAGAGGGTTCAGTGGGAAAAGAAGGGAGAGATGATGGACAGTCCTGAGACAATAGGAAAGCCCTATTGCTTTCCTGCCCCTCTCTGCAGGTCACAAGATAGACATCCAGTACCCAAATTGTGCCATCTTGTGTTCACAAGGCAGAAATGTTCAGTCATTCCTCGGCACTGATAATTCCTCTCTTTTCTCTCCCTTAACAGGTTTTCTGTACATTTTCACCCCCCTACCCCTAAACTATCTCCCTCTCTATCAAATTCCCTTCTCTCCCCCTCCCCTACTGACCGAGCTGATGAATACCTGGAACTGTCGGCATGCATTTTCTTGTTTCACGTTTTCTGGTTGCTTGGGACTCCAGAGTCCTCGAAAAAAGATTCATCCTCTGGACCTTTCTCCTCTTTCACTCAACTGATAATAGGATACTCCGTTGAGAATGCTTGAAAGTACTCCCAGAAGTTTACATTGCCACCCTTCTGCCAGCCCGAGTAAGGTTTTGCCCTGTCCCAGGGAGCAGATCCTTCATTTCCAAAGGAAAGGAAAAAAGGGAGTAGGAAACAGAGGGCATCTGACAGCCGCCCAGTCCCAGGACTCTCTGCTTAAACACACGATTCCCTCCCCAATTCAAAAAGCATTATATGTTCAAGGGGGCATCTCTAGAAACCTTAGGGGCAAAAAGAATAGTGACAACTCTACACAGACGGTCACAAACTGAGAAAATGTGGCTCCAGAGATATTTAAGCCTAAGATATTAAAAAGTTGATTGGTTTAGGTCAGGGGTTCTTATCCTGGGGGTCTAGAGACCCCTCAGGGGTCTTATGGATAGATTTCAAGGCATTCATTGAATGGGGGGGGGGCGGAATTATATTTTTACTAACCTCTAGCTGAAACTTAGTATATCCTTCAATTATGAATGAAGGCAATTAAATATTATTCTGAGAAGAGGTCTATAGGTTTCCAAGGACTGTATAAACTAATGGATGGTAGACTTATAATGAAAAATTGAGGATGGCCAGATTATAACTCCAACCTCCGTGTAGGGCAGTTACCATACTTTCCTGGATTTGCTATTTGATTAATCTATAAACATCCATTAAGCATCTATTACATACTAGGCACTATGCTAGGTGCTAGGGATTGTTGTTATTGTTGTTCAGTCATTTTAGTTGTGTCCACCTCTTCAGGACTCCATTTTGGGGCTTTTTGGGGCAAACACACTGCAGCAGTTTACTTATTTCCTTCTCTAGCTCATTTTATAGATGAAGAAACTGAGGCTAACAGGGTTAAGGGACTTGCACAGGGTAACATAGCTAGTAAGTGGCTGAGGCTAGATTTGAACTCAGGTCTTTCTGACTCCAGGACCAGCACTCTCTCCCTTATACCACCTCGATTCCCTAAATACCAAAAAATGGAACAATCCTTAATCTCAAGGAACTTAATTCTATTAGAGGTGACACATACATATACACAGGTATAGCACCTGCATCGAGTGACATCTTTGGATCTGGCTTTCTGCTACTGTTTCTGGAGGCTTCTGAGAGAGAAGTGGGATAACTTTCCATCTTGTTATTTTTAAAGTGATGATAATATTTATTTTGATGGTTGTGCTGAATAATTGCAGATTTCAAGTATTCCCTGGCTGATTTTTTTCAGGTGACAGCAAAATTTCTGGTTCTGGTGAGGAATGTAGCATCTTGTGTTGTAAGATCTCTGTGAAGATAGGAAACCCAAGCAGATGCTATCCCTGAGTTCACCAGTTGGTGACATCTTTGAACTTGGCTTTCTAGCACTGTTTTTGGAGGCTTCTGGGAGAGAGAACTCAGAAGAGCATCTGTCTTGTTCACAACACATTGGAAGAAAAGTAGGCACAGAGGGCCAAGTGGAGCTTGTAGGATGAAACAAGCTAAGAGTAATATCAGACTTCTAAAAGCCTCTTGACTGTTTGCCTACTTTTCCCCCTGTGTGTTGTGAGACCCAACTCTAGCAGCTAGGGTCATGGTGATGAATAAGTTGTTTCAAGAGCCCATTCCAGCATCCAACACCTGAGAATGATACGGAAATTCTCAGACACCTAAGAATGAATGATATGGGAATTGGGAAACCTGGTGGATGTGATAGTGGCAGGCCCAATCTCTGATTGCCTTCGGAAGTGGGTGACCTAAACACCAGCCATCCTGAGGAGAAAGAAGAGTGACAAGAGAGGAGTGTTTTGTGAGAACTTTGATGGTGGCTGCAGGGTAGCACACTTGACTTTCATCACAATGATATAACCTGAATAGATATCACTTGCAGTAAGGGCAAACATCTTGCTCTGAGATGGAGGAAAGGGATCAATATAATCAATTTGCCTGCCAGTGGCAGGATGAAAGCCCTGTGGAATCATACCATATTGGTTTTTTTGAGGTGGGAACTCCAATTAGCACTCTTGGGTAGAAGGAGCTTCCTACTCCTTAGTTAAGGGGATGATGTGGTCCAATACTTACTGCAATATGACATGGCTCCCATACTCATATTAGCAAAAGACAAACTCTAGGGGCAGCTAGATGGCGCAATGGATAAAGCACTGGCCCTGGAGTCAGGAGGACCTGAGTTCAAATCCGGCCTCAGACACTTGACACTTACTAGCTGTGTGACCTTGGGCAAGTCACTTAACCCCCATTGCCTGCCCCCCCCCAAAAAAAAAGACAAACTCTCCAACCTTGGATGCTAACCTCAGCATCAACTAGGGCTGCTCAGTTCAATAGAGGGGGTAAGTTAAATCTGATGGGCACTGACACACACCAAACAGCTTTATAAAGGGGGGCATCAAGAGCATTCATCCATTGGTCCTGACCCCAAAGGAAAGAGAACTTTGATTGTTTAGATTTATTCTACCCAGACCCCAGACTGGTCTTGCCAGAACCCTAATCCCTCAGTATATCTCCCATTAATGGTTGTAAAGGTCTAGCTGTTCAAACCTCTCTTGTAGAGGGCAGAACCTTTGGTGAACCTGGCAAAATAGGTGGTAGGGGGCCACTCTGCTAGTGGAAAAAACAAGGTATTTGTGCTTGGACTAAAGGTTTCTGCCTCAGACAGAGTTGAAACCTATTCATGAAAGGCACTAATACCCAAAAGACCAAAAGATGAGTTGTCTTGAACATACAATTTCCATTCAATAACAGAGGCCTCCTGGGCCCTGCTCATCTTATTAGAGGTACCATTTTGGATCATTCAACTCATTCATAGTAGGCAACTCTGGATAGAAAGTGATGGTATGACACTGCTTCTTCTGCTCATGAGCAACTCAGGTCCAATAATAGGAGAGTAACTTTTTATTTATAGTTTAAATATTGCTATCTTTTGTTTCTATATAACCTGGATTTATCCCATAACTCTTACCTTCATTTATCCCAAAGAGCTATCTAATATAATAAATTTTTATAATTTTTTTAAATTATGTTTTACAATTTTTATAAATTTTATAATAAATTTTTTTTAAAGCGGGGGGGGGAGAGGGAGAATATCAGAAAACCTGATCAATAAACATGTAACGATTGGAATAACGCCACCTGCTGGATACTTACTGTAGAGGAGTTCTGCCCATGAAGGGAACGTCTTTGAGGGCAAGACCAGGAGTCAGGAAGTGACGCGGACTAGTGGGAGGAGGAAGGAAGAGACTGGCGCTCAGTCTCGCGCTCTTTCCTCTGGACTCTGGCGGAGAAGGGAGCTAGAAATGTGCTCTCCCTTTAATAGATAGGAATCTAGGCCTTTTTCTCTCTCTTTACCAAATTCTTATTCTCCTTAATAAATGCTTAAAAACCTAACTCTTGCTAAAGCTTATAATTTATTGGCGACCACTCATTAGATATTTTAGACAGACTAGCTAGAATTTTAGCCCTTAACAAACAGAAAAAAACAACCCCCAAATCTAGTTCTATTAAATGTTCTGTACTCATGGACCCCACCTAGCCAACTTCTACAAAGAAGTGGAATGAGGCATTTTCTTACATCTCTTCTTTGGGATCAAATTTTGTAATCTTCATCTTTGTTTTGTGATAATTGCTCTTTCCATTTACACTGTTGTAGTCATTGTGTATAATTTCCCCCCTGCTCTGTTGGTTTCACTTTACATAAATTCATTTAAGTCTTTTTCATGCTTCTCAGTTATCATCAGATTTATTATTTCTTATAGCACAGTAAGAAACTTCCATTACCTTCATGTCCTTGATTTGTTTAGCCATTAGCCAATAGATGGGGATCTACTTTGTTTCCAGATCTTTTTGTTAGCCATTTTTCAGTTGTGTCTGATTCTTTGTGTAAACCCCATTTGGGATTTTCTTGGCAGAGATCCTGGAGTGGTTTGCCATTTCCTTCTCCAGCTCATTTTACAGATGAGGAAACTGAGGCAAACAGGGTTAAGTGGCTTGCCCAGGGTCAGACAGCTAGTAAGAGGGCCAGAGTATTTTGTTCTATCCACTGGTGAGGTAAAAAACTTCATATATTTATCTTGGGCCAGGGCTACCTGGACTATCACACTGATGATGTCAGAAGTGTCCATGACAAGCTTCCTGTAATCCACTATAAAGTGTCAGATGCCACATAGTGTTGTTAGTATAACAAAATACTCCGGCTTTCTTCATCTCTAACATTAGGTGAGAAATATCCCCTAACACCTCCCTTTACCTGATATTGTTTGGAGTGCATTATTACATGGTATAGCTCAGGCACCCCTCAAGGGTTTCCACTTGGCCCTACCCACTATCACCAGAATAGAAATTGCCCTAATTGACTCCCAAGAGCTCATAATACTGTTATCTCTTCCATACCATGGCCCTATGGCTGTGGTGCACCCCCCCCCCCCTCCGTGAGGAAAATCCACATCAAATTTCTTGGCCCTCCCATCATACCAGAGAGGGAATCTGAACTTTTCCTTTTTCTTTTATGGGGTGTTTACAGTGCCTTATTATAAAATTTGGGTTGACATTATGCAATATTATATACATAGATTTTATGCATTTCTGAGTTCCTAAACCTTTTCTGGTTATCTACTGGGCTTCGAATGCCGTTTGTGGATTCTGCAAAACTCCCCCCAAATTCCCATTTAACTTCTTATGCTGACATGCAACACTTTGTAACTGCAATGGGGGAAAGTTGCAACGTGGAAGGGATAACTGTATTCATTCCCCCAACATATTCACTCTCATTAGCCACCACAACTGTGACAAAACTTGGGGGAGGGGGTGTTATCCCCTTATCTACTTTCTCCTTTCTAGACTGTGCCTTCAAACCCCTGATGGAAACTGAAGTATCCCTATGCACCTATTAAGGGTCTCCCGGTATGGTATACTATATATATATATACATATATATATATAGTATACTATGGCTACTGGTGTCAAGCAGCTTCTCCTGAGGAAGGACCTTCCCTCCCAAGTCACTGTGACCGGTCCCCTCACAGTCCTACAATTCGGATGACCTAAGCTTTAGGGGAAACCTAGGCCTTTGACCTAATTGGACCTATCCCAGAAGTCTCTGTATAGGTACAGAGACTGGCAGCTCTGGAATGACAAGTAGGCAGGGGTTTATAGGATGACTTAAGGTTAGATGGGACATAAGGACCTTTTATAATCCCATTCCCAGATGTCACCAATATAGTTTTACTAGCACTCTCCTTTATCAACCTATGTTTCAAACTCAAAGCTCCTCATGGAAGATAGCAACTTCTCCCCACCTGCTGTGGACAGCAAGCCAGACCCCCTGCTTTATTCCACAATCCACAGAGCACCCATCTGCCTGAACAGCTACTGTGGCTGTCCCCATCTCCTGCTCACATTTTACCATTTGGTCTGCTCAGGCAGAGATGTGGCATAAGGGACAGGGGAGGGATGCGATATCTAAGGCCATGAAAGCCACTCTGGTGAAGCTTCACCAAAAAGGTGAGAGAATTGCCCTCCTCAGTGGCTGTTCATAGGGTATGGGAATTTCCTTATTGGGCCAACTTCCTATCTTAGTCAACTAAAAAGGGACAAAGTATGGTCTCCATCCTTTGGTGACTGGAAGTATATGCTAATGCACATAGCAGCAGGGATTCCATCAAGTCTGAGGAAGCACTGGCTCCCTGGTGGGCTGGGGATTTTATAGCTTGAAAACTGCCTCAGTCCCCTGGACGAAGTCAGTCTGGAGAATTTCCTTGCTTTCTTAGGGATAAACCAACCTGGCTTATGTGAAGTACATGTTGCTTCTACCACATCCTCAGGGCATGAAACAAGACCCTGTGAGGAAGGTACAGCTAAAGCAAGTTTCCCCAGAGAGCAGAAATAATAACGTTAGCATTTATATGGTGCTTTAAGGCTTGCAAAATGCTTTATAAGTATTATCCTCCTTTGTTCCCCACAACCGCCCTGAGTGGGGGATAGATGCTATTACCCCCATTTTACAGTTTGGGAAACTGAGGCTAGGAGAGGTTAAATAATTTTCCCAGGACCATATAGCTAGTAAGCATTTGAGGCTGGATTTGAATTCGTCTTTCTGATTCAATGTACAGCACTATCCACTATGCTATCTGGCTCCCTTTGGAGCTCACATTATGCTATCTAGTGACTAGGATTGTGGAGGCAAAACTCAGGTTTTTTTCAAGGCATTGTGCATAGAGTGCAGGGCCTGAAGTCACTAAGACCCGAGTTAAAACCCATCCTCTGATACTCCTTAAGCTATGTGACCTTGGGCAAGTCACTTAAAAAAAAAAAATCACTATTTGCCTCAGTTTCCCCATCTGTAAAATGAAGATAATAATAGCCTCTCTCTCTCTCCCATGGTTGTTGTGGGGATCAAATGAAATAATTGTTAAAGTGCTTAGCACAGTGCCTGGCATATAGTGTTATGTACATGCTAGCTATGATTATTAGCAATTAAGTCAAAACCAAGCACTCCTGGGCTGAAGTCTCGGTCTTAAAAGGAGGCAACGCTTAAATACATCCTGGAATTTCCCCACTCAGGGATCCTTCTTCTTTCCTATCTCCTTTTAAGAACTTCCTGCACCAGCCAGGCTATTGCTCCATCTCAAACTGAAATGTTCACTTCTCCAGAAGGGCAAGAATGACTTAAGATGCTGAATCTCAACCCAGGCGCCAGTTATATCCTGTAATGTACAAAAAAACCACACAACTCAACACCAGTAAAAAAAAATGCAATCTTTTATTAACAGAGTGGATTCACCAAGTGGGCAGATATGATTTGTCCAAAGCCTTCCTCCACAAAAACTTTTAAAAAATAGCTAAAAGGTAGTGAAAGAAGTAATAACATCTCATATTTGGATGCTGCCTTACAGCTGACAGAGCAATTTCACATACATCGTTTTGTTGGCTCAAGACAACAATCCTTTTAACAGAAGGCATTTTTATTATCATTTTACAAACGAAAGAACTGAAGCTGAGAAGCAACTTTCAGTCATGTGGCCAAACAGCAGTCAGGAAAAGATTCCAGGCTCTTCCAAACCTCTTGTCCATGGCCCTTTCTACCATATTTAACTGAGAAACCCACTGAAGGTTTGGTTTTTTTTTTTTGAGCAGGGCAATGAGGGTCAAGTGACTTGCCCAGGGTCACACAGCTAGTGTCATGTGTCTGAGGCTGTATTTGAACTCAGGTCCTTCTGAATCCAGGGCCGGTGCTTTATCCACTGCACCACCTAGCTGCCCTACACTGAAGGTTTTTAATGCTTTGGTTTGTACTCATGAATAGAAAGGATCATAGTATCTAGAAGTCCCCTAGAAGGGACTTCAGGGACCAAAAGTCGAACTTGATCCTTTTTTGCCAGTAAGGCAGTATGGTGGAGAACGTGCTGGCCTTGAAGTCAGGGAGATGTGAATTCAAATCCTGCTTCAGACACCTACTAGCAGGACCACCCTCAATGGGGCAAACCAGGGGAGGGGGAAAGAGGGTATGGGATTAGTGAATGGACTACAAGGAGGGATAAATCTTAGAAAGAAGGGTCCCTTCATCTTTGTGAAGAGGCTCATGAAGATAACCTGTCATTTTCTCAGTAAAGTAGGTGGTATGGCCATCTGCTGAGAGAGGAAGGTGATGGGAGTGGCGCAAGGGGAGTTGATGAGAACAGAAAAGGTCTAGATACCACTGTAGGGAGTGCTTGGGTCAGGTGAATAAAACAACTTGTGCGCAGCAGTGAGGGCCTAGTTAAGGGTCTGATTACATGAGCTTGTAGAAGATCCAGCTGTTTGTGACTGCAACATTCCACAGGTAAGGAGTACAGGAAGAGAAGGCCTATGGCGGTGGGGATCCAGGGCTGAGGACCGGCAAGCCATTGCACAGTAGAAGGGCAAAGGGACAAGAGTAGAAGACAGTGCCTAGAACTGGTTATGTATAAGGTGAATACCACCAAGGAGAGGAATGAGGCTAGAACCAGGATAGGGAGAAAAGAGGGATAGAGATGGGAGGTCTCAGAGGAAGGATGAAGGATGAAGAATCAGTATAAGAGCAGGGAGACAGGGGAGAAATGGAAGGATAGGAGATTGTCATCACAGAGGATTTTCCAAGTTCATAACCCTGGTGGGAGAGTAATTTTCCTTGAAGGTGAGGTTTAAGGGAGCCACTCCATGTGAAAGGCTAAGAAAAAATGGAGATGGAGGTCATATTTGATGTCCAATATGCTGTCCTTACTCCAGATATATCAGAATGGAAATACCAGATTTATCCTGTATTAAGGCTACATGTACATGCTCATCATATCCTGGTTGTATCTAGCTAAGAATACATTTGGAAACTATGCTTCTAGTTTTAGATGCTTGTGAACCTAACCGGGCAGCCAGTGAACTCCTTTTCTCTAGGTTTGTTGGGCCTGGCTAAAGAGGCGGCTCAGTTGAGATGAGGCTTGTCTGTCCACCTCTCCTTAAGAGAGAAATAAAGTCATGACTTCTTTATGTGCATTGGACTCAATGCTTTGGTACTTGGTCCCCTAAATTTGAAGCTGTTCTGGAAATGCTTAAACCACCTGAGAAATCCAATTCCATCTACCCAGTGGCATCTCTGGTAATGGGAGAAAACAAATTGCTTCATGAAGATCAGGGAAATCCCCTAGGCTTGCCATCAGGCATACCGCCCAATAAACAGGGCCTAAGAGAAATGCTTAACAACAAAATCATGATATAAATTCCCTAAGAGAAACCAATAATTGCTAAAATTTAACTAGCTATTTTATACTAAGGTCCTTGACTGAACTACAAAGAAACACTGTGAGGATAATTACAGGAGAACTTAGGAACTTAAACCATCTTGTTATACAGAGGTTTGTGAAAGTCACCTCTGCTGCTGGAGGTTTCTGGGAATCCAATAGGCAAGAGGAAAAAAATCACAAAGGAGAATTCAGGAATTAACATTGTCTAGGAGAAAACTGAGTGGGTTTTGTTTCGTTTTCCAGTGGCAGGTCTGGTCAGGAAGGAGCTGACTACACTGTGAGTAATGATATGCATTTATTTCCAAAACAATGACTTGTCAGGCACTAGGAAGGTGATTGGGAATTATGATAAAGTCCAGCCCAGGACTGACTAAGGCCATTAACTGCTTTACATTCTAGGGCATCCCAAACCCACTGGGTGGGTCACTCATCTAAGAATTAAATGGTTTTGACTAGCTTATACTTTATAGCAAAAGAGAGGTAAAAGCAACGATGGATTGGCATGTTGTAGGACAGGTTACGTAACAAAAGTTATAGTCAACAGTGCACAAATTGTACTGAATTAAACTTGCTGTACCAAACACAGGTTACAATGTGAGCTACATGATGGCTGGCTTTAATTGTCCTTTGGGATTTTCTACTATATTATTAAAACTGACATTACAGTCTGCCTGTTATTACTGGCAAATGGCTTGTCTTAGTTTCATGTGTGGACTGTGACTCAGAGATCCCACATTGCTAGAAAGCCTAATTGTCTGTTGTTATTCACATCAAATGAACATGTGACCCAGACTGACACTCTTCAAACCAGTCTTCTCCACCCCTCCCTTTTGATCACTGCTTTGTCCCTCAGAAATAATGTTTCCTATGGGAAGGTACATTTTGACCTTCCAAAAGGAGCTAGGCCTCAGCCTCTGGTGTAATGCAAAAGAAGACACTTAACCTCATGCATGTTTCATATACATATTTATATATTTCATGTACAAAGTTACATTCTGAACCCCAAGGATTCAATAATAGAAATAAATACTGAAATCACTACATTACTAGATGAGCTATTTGCTCATTGAAACAAAGCCTCAACCTCAAATGAGACAGCCAGGGAACCGCTGTATGGTATTAGTACATGTCAGGTTACAGAGGCAAGTAGAACTCAGCATAAGATATCTAAGACAAAACTTAAAAATAAAAAAAAAATAAAAAGACCATAAAATGTTTAAAATGTTTTATGAGACTGAGAAATATGCAACTGAATTAACAAAGGAAACCATTTTGCTGAGAGAGAAAAGACATTCAGCATATAGAAAATGCTCTGAGGGGGCAGCACCAGTGGTGACAGGGGCAGGAGGCATATCTCTTTGGAAACACATTCTGGTTTCCACTGAACTCTACTTAGTTTTCTCTGATTCTTCCCAAGTTTTAGACCAGGGACTCAACCGGTCCCTATCTCAATGGGGTCCATCAAGAAGAATCCTAAATAAGGTTGAATCCTTTGGTAATTTTCATAATACTCACAGGGAAATAAATATTCAGTTACACAGCATTTGAAAGACAAGGCTCTTCAGAACAGTTAGTAAAATAAATCAGAATTTTGTGTTTTGTTGCTAAGGCAGCCTATGTTAAAGTGTCTACTCTTTGTTAACTCTTATCTGTTCAAATGCAGAAAGACCTTTACCAAAAAGACAACAATACAGCAGCTTTACCATGCAGACAGCCTCATTCTGACAAGTTATTATTTTGTGCTCCAAATGTTTTTACACCTTCAACAAGCTGCAGCTATCAAGATATTCATCCCTCTTTCTATGAAATTTAATCCACATGAGACTGATATTAATCAACATACACTTAAGGTTGTGGAATTCCCAGAGCAGATGCTCCCTCTGCCACGCGGGGCCTGGAGACTCACAATGCCATCAAGAGGCAGCAAGTACAGAATCCTGTGTAACAAAAGGATAATTTGCCATCATCCCTCATTTCTTTTAACAGGGTTTTTGTAGTTGTTGCTGCCACTAAAACAAGCAAGCAAAAAACCCACACAGGGCAATAAATCCCGTTTTACCCTACCCCAGGTAGCAGTTTTACCCTTTTTGCCACATGGTGGAATTCTTTGTCTTGGCAGTTCTTTACAAAAGTCTGTCAACACAAGGAGAACATTACAGAGAACAAGTCACCATCGGGGTCAAAGTAGTAAAGTATCTGACTGAAATTGAAAAACCCAACAGAAAATCTTGGAACCCTCACCCCCAACCTTGCCACCACCAATATCTAAGATAATTTAGCAGTTCACTACATCAGCTAAATGCTTTGGATAACACTTTTTAAAACTTGTATTTCTTATGTTAAAGCCTATAATACAAAAGAAGAGGGATCACATCATCTGCCTTTTCCATCATTAGTGTTTTTTTCAACATTTGTCTTTGGACCCTGATTTCCTGAATTCAATTCTGTCATGCAAACCTACAACTGCCTGATCATCAGTGGATGGGGTGAAACTCTGGAATTCTCACTTACTGGGACCCAAGATTTCAATATAGCATTTCATACATTTGTACAACTTCAAGGCCATCATAACAATGAATAATGGTTTGCACTAAGAGCCACAACAATTCACAAGTAGTTTTAGTTTTTAAGAACAAAGACACATCAAACAACTTGTGAAAGAATGGCCTTAGTTTTGGTGATCTGGAAAGAAAAAAAGTGATTGGAAAACTCTGAAACGGACTACTTTTGAAAATGCAACTTTTACTAAAATAGTCCTTCTTAACCAACTGTGTGGTAGTTTTACTGTACAGACTCTATGCTGTTTACTTACCTATAACGAAATGGTTTCTAAGGACCCTGCAGGCTATTCAAAAAACAACTTACCCAAGCGTTTTGGTGCAAAAAGTCATTGGCAGACACAGAGCTCTCTTGTAGTTTTCAGAAACTTCTTTGCATGATAGGCCAGGGGGAAAAAAAACCCCAGTCTGTTCAGAATGCTTAAGTAGTTTCATACATTCTTCTGCTTTTCCCTTTTTTGAAGCAGTTACTAGAATTTGGAACATCTACACTATAGGTTTACATTTTAAAAAATTATCACTTAATTTATCTCTGCTTAAAATAACAGAGAAGGAAAAGTAACTATAGATTATACACTTTAAAAAAGTTAAGGTGAGAATCATTATTGCAGCATTATGGTTTTAAAAACCAATCAAGTGAGAAAAATTGTTGTTAGAACCAGAATCTTTAATCTGGTTAAAACAGAAGAAAGAGGGATGCCCACAGCGAAGGAAGAGATGTAGTATCAATCTTAAGTTAGGAATACATATTGGCTTGGTTTCCCTCATGCAATCTTTCCTCGTTAACCATGGCCTTTTTTCATCTCCATATGGTGCAAAAACTTGTGTTATTTACATCTAGAGTGCCAAGTGCTAGCTGTTCTATAGTTTACACATACAGTAGAAAATACTTTCTCTAATCAGATCTCCCAGTTGGTTAGGCTCTACTCCACTATTATTATAGCTTTTATCTTATTAACAAGTAAGACCTCTTCAGAAACAAATGGAAAAGAGGTGAATTTTTACATGGGATGAAAAACAAAACAAACCAAACCAAAAAAAGCCAAAAAAAAAAAAAAAAGCCCCACCATCCCCTGTACAAGGAATACAAAACACAATTTTCCTTTTTAAAATCATCTCAGTGCTGAAGAATCTCTTTTTAAGCCTTATAGTAACATACCTTCGGGACACATCAGTATGAAAGTGGGAGAGACTGTTCTCCAAACAATTTAGGATATTCAGAGCAACAGTCTTCATAAATTTTAGAGCTCTAAGAAGTCAGAAACATGAAACTTTTATTTAAATAACATAGTCTTAATTTCTTTAATACAAACCCCACCCCCCTAAAATCTGATGGAAATGACAAAGTTTTATATACTATATAAACAAGATTTGTCAGATTTGAAAATGAAAGTTAAAGTAATTTACATTTTTCTTTTTGCCCTCCAAGGACATTTAGATAAATCCAGATGATTCCACCTGTTATTAGTTTTTGTCAGTTTTATAATACACCGGGGGGAAACTTTGCAATTTTACTTAATAGTACAGACAGCTTAATTTATCAAGTGTTTTCCATCAACTCCATTATTAGTGACAGCTAAAAAGTGATTCCATCAAAAGAAGTGAATTATGTTAGATTGTGGTGCAATAAACCACATGTGGATTGCTTACTATAGTTCACCAGTTTTAAGAAAGTAAACATTCTCTGATTTGTTCATAATACACTGAAGTTGCCTATAACACTGGTGTAGTAAAACAGCTAGTTCCTGTATTGTTATGGTAGGACAGATTCTGTAATATAAAGTTAACAGGAAAAATGCTCAAACATTATGTAGTGAAACTGATTCCACAAAAAGAGCATTAAATAAAGAGGGGTGAGGATGGGGGAACCATGCAGAAGAGACTTCTCTCCTCCCCAGCTACTTCCGCTGCATTCATTCATTGCCATGCATCACTTGCCACACGATCAAGTGACTTCTTTCAGCTTTGGCCACAGAGGGTTCAAGTGAGAGGGCGTCTCCCAGGAGTTCTGAGTCTCCACCTTCATCACCTGATTGAGAGAGGACAAGGCAGATTCAAGTGAGCTGAACACACCAAATACCATCAGGCAGAAGGGCCACCAGCTCAGCAGACCTGTCATTCTTGCTAAACTGAGACCCAGGCTGGGTTCCCACCTTGATGTACACAAAAGCAACATTAGGGGAAAAATATCATTACCACAAGCCACTGCTGAAACTACAAAATCTCAGTAATTTTCTAGACCAGATGTGTGAAAGGCGGTTGACTACAGCATGTTGGAAATGAATCTTAAAACAATTACTTATTGACATAGATAGAAATATAAAGCAAAACCAACTTTAAGCAAACTAGTTCTGTATCCATCTCAAATGGACAGAGTTTGACTTATCTTAGACTCTCAAACGGAGACACAATAGCTACTATAATGAGGAAGTTACAGATATAAAATGGACAAATCACTAAGCAAAATTTGGTGGGTCCATCAGCAGTGATATGAGGGTTATCTAATAGGCCAGATTTGCAGGTCAGAAAAAGGAAATTTAAGTATCTTTCTTCCATGCCATATGAAGTCAAATCTATTATTAGCCAGACACTCATTAACCACTTTAGATTTTCTTTTGTTTCCTACTCACTCCTTTAATTAATAGCCCTTGACTTAGCTGTATATGGTGGGAATGAAGGAATGGGAAAGCTAAGTGAAAATGCAGTTAAGTATTTTTTTGTTGAAAGCGAAGCCAATAGGTCAACAACCATTTGTTAAGCACCTACCTACTATGTGTGCCCATCACTGTGCTTTCTAAAGTGCTTAAGTGCTTTTTAAAAATGAGGTACCATGTAGTTCTTTTTTTGTTTGTTTGTTTTGTTTTGTTTGGGGTTTATTTTTGCAGGGCAATGAGGGTTAAGTGACTTGCCCAGGGTCACATAGCTAGTAAGTGTCAAGTGTCTGAGGCTGGATTTGAACTCAGGTACTCCTGAATCCACAGCCAGTGCTTTATCCACTGCACCACCTAGCTGCCCCACCATGTAGTTCTTAAAAGGTCAATTGCAGAGTTTTTCCACTCTTCTCTACCCACTCGTGACTATTGGTTGATACAACTAATCTTTTTTTTTTTTTTTAGTGAGGCAATTGGGGTTAAGTGACTTGCCCAGGGTCACACAGCTAGTAAGTGTTAAGTGTCTGAGGCCAGATTTGAACTCAGGTACTCCTGACTCCAGGGCCGGTGCTCTATCCCCTGCGCCACCTAGCTGCCCGGATACAACTAATCTTGATATTACAGAGCACTGTCACTCTGAAATAACCTATTGACAACTGGCATATTGGTATGCCAGGACTTCTAGCAGGGTCCCTAAAAAGGTCTGCATCAACGGATACTGGAGATAAAAAGATGCTGCTCCCGTGCTTGGTTTGGGAAGTGACAAGTCTTAGAAGGGAATATAGTACATGGAGATTACAGCTGGCCCCAAGAAAGCACCGTGATTCTTGGAGCAGCTGAAGAACAGAACTGAAAGAGGAGCATCTAAATAGTTTAGACTGTTCCCTTTTTAAACACAAACAGTCCTTTTTGCATACCCCACTGAGAGCCCTTTTCATAGTCTTTTGGATATAGAAGTTACATACTTTAAAGGCCTGGGACAGTAAAATAAAATTTCTTCAAATATTTATGGAAACATGCAAAGGCATGTTTGTTGAGAATTAACTGATTTTAAGAAGCAAAGTTTGGCTTTTTACACTTTGCTTTTTGTTAATACAATGGATCCGAACTGGCAAAGATGACAAACAAAAGACAGGAAAAATTCATGCTGGAGGAGTTGTGGAAAGAGAGACATATTCATGAATAGTTCATGGAGGGTTGAATTGATAAAACCATTCTGGAAAGCAATTTGGAAATAGACAAAGATTGCTAGGCACGATCTGGCCCAAAGAGGTCAATGTTTAAAAAAAAAAAAAAGATCACATATACCAAAATATTTATAACAATACTTTTCATGATACCAAAGAACTGGAAACAAGACAGAAATCCACCAACTAGAGGATAACAAAACAGCTTGTGGTGCAAGAATGTAAAAGAATATTATTGTACTTGTTAAGAAACAGTGATTATGATCAATAAAGAAAACCATGGAAAAACTTACACGAATTGCTGTAAAACCAGGACCCAGGAAAACAATACATTCCTGAATCCAGGGCCTGTGCTCTATCCACTAAGCCACCTAGCTGCCCCAAGTAGTAGTTATTATTAAGAACAGTCCCAAGAGTTCCCGAGGCGGAGTGAAACCAGGAAGCTGCCTGAGCTCTCCCAAATTTCCTCAGAAACAATGTTAAATTAAGCCTCTCAACAGATTCTGGAGCTGTAAAAAAACCAGAGTGAAACAATCTTCCGACTTAAGAACAGCCCCATTTTTCAAATATTGATCTATTTTTCAGCCTATATTCACGAGATACTGCCAACATTTAGTTAATCCACTTTCTATTCACTTTGGCTCAGCATGGGAAGGAATATTTAACTTGCAGGACGAAACCTGAAAATCAAATTTTTAAAAACTAAAAGTATTTAAGTATATTTTTTAAAAATTTATTTTAGAGCATATTTTAAAAAATATTTCATTTATTTATTCCTTTGTTTGGCTCTCTGCTTCTGACCAGCTACCGTATTTCCTACCATAATAAGGTTCTGAGATCTTTCTTGCAAAATGGTAGGTCCTAAAGCAATGATAATCCAATTATAATCAATGATAAGCCAATTTCTTTCAACTCAACAATGCACCAACTTAGTCAACTATTAGAAAAGGCTTCTACTGATATCACCAGAATCAGGGCACTACCAAACTTTACACTGAATACTTGAAATATCAACTCAAACCCATGGCAATTTCATTAGAATCTGTGATCACGTGCAACATACTGGCATTGATGGATGCCTCCCAAAATCCTATGCCATTAATTCTGGATCAATTCATACCTTAAAAATAAAGCAGCGGGGTACCTAGGTGGCACAGTGGATAAAGCACCAGCCCTGGATTCAGGAGGACCTGAGTTCAAATGTGGCCTCAGACACTTGATACTTATTAGCTGTGTGACCTTGGGCAAGTCACTTAACTGCCCTGCCACCCCCCCCCAAAAAAAAAGAAAGAAAGAAAAAAAAAAAAGAAAGCGCCTTCCAGCTACATGGTTTGAACGTCTTTCAATCCCTTTTGTGGTTTAATTTTAGGAAATTCTGGTCCATAAATATTTTGACTGGCTCAAAACATCCCTTTATTTATATTAAAAGAATTCTACCTCAAAAAAGATACTTTTGGGGCAGTTAGATGGCACAGTGGATAGAGCACCAGCCCTGGATTTAGGAGTACCTGAGTTCAAATCCGGCCTCAGACACTTAACACTTATTAGCTGTGTGACCCTGAGCAAGTCACTTAACCCCAATTGCCTTACTTAAAAAAAAAAAAAAGATACTTTTGCTTTAAGGAGAAATTCAAATTTTGTTACTAAGTTAATGATCTTTACTCCCTGTGAGACCTAGGGCAAGTTAATGTCTCTGGACCACAGCTAACTTCCAAGGTTTCTTTTAGCTGTTTATTTCTTAGTCTTTGGTCTTATGCTATCGAGATCTAAGTATAATGGCTATCTTCAATTAAGAAGATAGCCCAAATCACACTTGCACATGAAATTCCAGAGAGATCTGCATACTCACCCATTCTGAAATCTATATATCCCTCCCCTCCGCTAATCACAAGCATGGACTTCAAGGGACTCTGACTGGATTCCTGTGCGGGTGGTCCTGGCTTGTCACCTGCTAGTTCTGTGCCACTGCCGCCACTGGCCCCACCACTGCCACCAACACCAACACCACCAGCAGCAGCAGCATTTGGTGGGCTGACCACCTGACCTGTTTCAGAAGAGAACAAAAATAAAATGTTACATACATCAGTTGATTTTACTATCAAAAAGAAAAGCTAGATGTTTTCAGAGTATGCAAAAACACCATCAACATGGTTTAGTGTGAGAACACTTAAATTGTCTCTCTTTTGCCCACCTGGCTATTCAATTCAATTCAACAAGCAGTTATTGATTACCTAACAATATGTAACATTAGGTTCTTTTCTAGTTATTTCTTCAGTCCACTTATGTTCCTGTAATTACTGAAAAAAAAAAACATGGGTTTTTTCCATGAAATAACAGACACCACGGCTTTTCAAAAGTAAGTGTGTCTACATCCAAATAAATCTAGAATTCTGTTTACAAGCAGAAATTTTTAAAGTTGACCAACTCTGAAAAATGACAGTTTGAGAATGGCCTAGTGGATCCAAAAGCCACAAAAAGAGAATCATATGGACTATCTCACAAGCAGAATCCACCTTACCTGGTACTGCAACAAAGAATTTGACAGCATCCCGATGTCCATGAAAGCAGAGTTGGGCATGTGCCATTGAGCAATAAGGTATGAATGTTCCTGGAGTTACTTTATCACTATTTTCATCACCATACACACGAATTACACTTCCAGGACGGTTTCCAGGTCCTACTGAGGTTTTATTTGCTAAAAATAGAAAACCGAATACCAAATATTTTCCTCTGAAAAATGTTGCTGGTGTGAGAAGTTATTGGTTAATCCTTATGGTATCATCTAAAAAGCTACAGCCATTGAGATAAAATGAAACAGAAGGGCAGCAATGCCAATTCAAGATAAAGCTGGGAAAAGAGAGCATGCTAGTTATTTTAAAGTACCTCAGTAAATGGATTAGGGGATTTGCCAGTCTAGCAGGTATCAAAATTTAATTTTAAACAAATTTTGTAAAAAAAAAAATCCTTTTTTGTAAACTAAAGAGATCAAATGTCACATATGGTCTTAAATTATCTTCTTTCATTTGAAGAAAGAGAACAGTTTTATAGCCTATAAAGGAGACTTCCTTCCCATGGCCAAGTGTATTTTTAAAAATAAAATCTGTCTTTAGAGTTAGACTGTTCTGCTTTTTACAGTAAGCTCCCCCTTGGTAACAAGCAGCAGAATACTTCCCTCCTCTAGCCAGAAAGCAATGTAAAAAACAATCCAGCTACTAAAACTTGCTGGCTAGAACTTGTGCTGGTTAACTTTAAATCAGCTAGACATACAAACCACCCCCACTCCAAGGACTAGTCAATGAGTGAAAGAAACATGACTGATAACAGGAGTAAACAATGTAGATTAATGACAGTTTTAAGAGATGGTTTCATGTTTTTACTGGAAGAAAAACAAAGCCTGGATGGAAGTTCAGCTGCAACAAAAGATGATACAGACTAAACTGCTGAGCAGACTTGGTGGCCATGTAGCAAACAAACAAAGAAAGAGAAAACTGCTGCAGAGCAGTGACTGAGAGTGAATGGCATTAGGAACAGAGAAGGGGTATTTATTCTAAGTGAAACACAGCCTCGTAGTGGCCATTAGCAGCCCGGAAATAGAATTTGGTTCAGGATCTGCACTTACCCCTCAGCCCCAGTAAACGTCCCTGGTGGAGGATTACAGCTACAGTGAGAAAGGAGGAAAGGGGAAATGGATAGGTATATGACAGTAGAGGAGAAGGAGAATGTGAGTCACTTTCATGTTCTGGTATCTGATGAATTGGAGCTCTAAAACTCCTTACTAAATTAACAAAATCCCAAAAGGAATCAGAGAAAGCAAAACAAATGGAAGGTTCTTATTTTCAAAAGTTCAAGATATAGGAAAAAAAAATCGGTATGATCTTTAACATTACTCTAATTTCAATGAATCTGAATTGAAGGTTAGGAATTCAACAAAGGCTGCTTTCTGTCATATCAGTTTTTCCCCTTTCACTCTTTTGGCAAAGGAATACTGCTGAATTAGACTATGCCGAAATGAAATTGCCCCCTATAAAATATTAAGATGGACAAAACCTGGGATCCCTTACAAAAATATAAAATGGCTACCAAGACACAGAAGATGTTTCATTTAAAAAGTGACACTAAAAGTCACAAGGCTAAGCTTTAATCAACTGCCTTGATCACATGATTCCTATCGGCTCAGTTGTCACAGAGCAATGTGCTGGTTTTTAGCAGACAGTACATTCAATTTACCAAAGACAGAGAGCATTTACTGTGTTTAAACACCTTATCTTTCACAAAGAAATGGACAATTCAGTACAATAAATCAATGACTGCCAACAGGGCAGGGAATTCAGAATTCAGACATCAGGATCTTGAAGGATTTCCAGTTTAGGTGTTTTTGTTTTTTTGTTTTTTTTAAGGTAGGAAGGAGAAAAGACACAACAGTCTATTTATATTCTAAAATGTCATCTTGTGAATTTTATTTATTTTATGGAATGTGGCATTTGGCTGCCTTTCTTCTCTCCCTCTCAGGAATCATAACTGAATGTGCAACATAAAAACACTTATTTAATGGATGAGCAATGTAATGGAACACAGTATGAGAAAACACACAATGCATGTGCTATTCACAAAAGCACTCCAATCACATATTGCCCAAACACAGCACAGAACACACATTTTCAAACTCAAGGAAGAACCTGTTGACTTATTTTTCAGAAATTTCATTACACTGTTTAAGAGTTTACATGTGTGTGTGTGTGTCTGTGTTGTGTACGCGAATGTGCGCGCGCACGCACGCACGCACACACACACACACCCCTAGACTTAGCCATATGGGAAACATATTTTAAAATGCACATTCAAGTTAATTTGGAAAGTAAACATTTTAAGATGATGACTAGTTCCTAAAACACTCCTATATATATTCTGACTGATCTCAAATATACTTACTTTCTGTTAGTGGGATGGAGATAATGACACCATTTCCTGTCCCTACCCATAAACGATTACAAGATACCATAAGAGCGGTGATCCTCACAAAAGAGAAGCCCAATTTTCCAGTACCTATACAAATAAAAACATTTTACAAAATTAGCAATACAGTAAGAAACATTTATTAAAAACACCTATGTGTCAAGACCTGTAAAAGATGCTGGAAATACAGTTCCTGCTCAGAAGGGGCTTCCATTCTATTGCTACATGTGTTCAAAGATATGTCAATACAGGTTATCTGAAAAATAAACACAGTGATGAGTTAAGTGAGCACTTCCCAGGGCAAAGCAAGGGCTTCTTGAAGAAAGGCAGAAATAAAAAGTGTTCCAGGAATAGGTGATATGGGCATGAACTGGGCTATAGAGAGAGTAAAGAGAAAGGGGAGATGTAAGAGATGCTGAGGAGGTAAAATGAATAAGATTTATCAACTAGATGAATATGGAGGGGTTGGAGAAAGAAGGTATAAGCATTCAGTAAGTCAAGAACCATTTACCAAGTGTCTACTATGTGCAATTGCTGGGGATACAAAGAAAGGCGCGGGGTGGGGGGGGGGGGGAGGAAGAATGACCATGAAAGAGAAAGCACAAAACTGATGCATTTAGAAAACACACACACACACACACAGCTCTAGTGGCTGGGGGGACCTTTGGCAGAAGACAGGCTCTGAACTGAGTCTTGAAGGAAGCCAAGGAGCCCAAGAATTGGGGGGAGCACAAAAAGCACTCCAGGCATGGCAAGCAGCCAATGCCAAGGGGCAGAGGTCAGAGATGAAGGGCTGTGTCAGAGAAACAACAAGTCATCCAGCACAGCTGGATCAGAGTGTGGAGAAATAAAAGGGTGCAAGAAGATGGGAAAAGCAGGCAGGGGTGAGTGAGGGGGAAGAGTCAAACATGCATCTGTGAACATGGGTGCTCAGAGGATGGATCATAGTGAATTAGAAAGGGGCTCAGAGGCCCTCAAATCCAACTCTTCTCATTTTAAAGATGAGGAAGAATCCTCAACAGGTTAAGGGCTTCGTTCATGGTCACCCAGGTAGTTAAATAGCCAGTACCTATCCACCCAGCATCCCATCTCTGTACTACACCCTCAATAGAGACAGTGAAGTTGCAGGGCTGGAGTGGGGCAGCTTTAGGAAGAAAAAGAATGAAAGTGTGTTTTCATTTTTGTTTTTTTTTAAATATGCTGAGTCTGAGATACCCATGAGCCATCCAGGTAGAGATGTACAGCAAAAGACCGGAGCTCAGGAGAGAGATGAAGGCTGGATGTGTGGATTGGGAATCGTGCACAGAGATGATAATTGAATCCATAGGAAATGGTGAGATCACCAAGAAGGAGAGCACAGAAAAATCATTGGTCCTGGGACAGAACAGCATGGAACATGGAATATGATCCTACAAAAGAGACCATAAAGAATCCTTTGGCAGGTTGAAAGAGAAGTATGACAGTTGACATGGAAATCCAGAGGAGAGAGTTTCATGAAGGAGGAGGCTGTTGAGTGTTTGCTGCAGAGAGGCCAAGGAAGGGAAGGGTTGAGGAAAGTATGTGGTTTTAGAATAGAGTTCTTTGGTGACCTCAGAAATAGTAGTTTTAGTCAAATAGTAAGGTATGAAAAGACAGTATTTGGGGACCTACTGTAGATCAGTTTATTTAATTTTAAACAAAGGTGGGGAGGTCGTGGTTTTGAATTTCTAGGTAATATCTACAATTGTTTTTAGGTCCTGGAAATTATAAGAAAACCAACTGTAAAAAGGCACTTAAATAAAAACAAAAGTAATGCCCATATATTTTAATAAAAGTCACCACCCACCTATAACATTAAGCTCTATTTATAAAAACATTTGTATAAAATATAAAGTTAAATACCTTGATTATCCACACAGGACTTTAAACAATCTTAAACCAAAAACTCCCACTGCATAGCTATTATGGGGGATTGTTACAAGATAAAGGACTTGGAGACTTACCTAACATTTTGCTTACATAAGGTTCAATGTCCACATCCTGTAGATGCTGATATGTATGTGCATGATAGAGACGGAGGGTAGAATCCAAACGAATTGAGACCCACACCCCATCACCGACCCACGCCAGCTGTCTCACTTGGCTCTCTTTCCTTGGGTGGGCATCAAATGATTTCTAGGAGAGATGATCCAAATTCCATAGTTAGTTTGGATATAAAGAAACTCATTTTTATAACCTTTTCCAGGCAGTTGTGTTGGTCTTGGGCTCTAAAAGATGGGCATAATAAACTATCATTTACAAAAAGGTGGCTACAGTTCTGGCACATAACTGCTCCAAGAAAGAGTGCAAGGAAGTGTGGGTGATGACTAGACACTGCATGATACCACAACACTGCACAGTATCAAAGACACAAAAACTATATTAAGGATTTAAAAGAAAATACTTAATTCCCCCAACCATGAGACACAGTATCTCTTCTAGGTAAAGAACAGATGGAACGACACATGCCAGTAAAGCAGCCCTCCAATAAACAAATAAACAAACACGAGAACAGAACCCAGACATTCAGTGCATGACAATCAGAGAAGAACAGAATGCCAGAAATGCAGAAAAAGGATGAGAAGTTACATAAATTCTAAAAGGGAGCTTGGTAAAATCCTCCAAATTAGATCAACATATACTTGAATCACTTTTATGCAAGGGTGGACATGTTCAGAGAAAAATATGCTGGAAAACATGGTTCAAGAGGGAGCTGCACAGAGATCTCATAGCTATCCATCATAAATACTTTTTTCAAGAAAAGTGCTGAGAGGTGCCCAATATAGTGAATACCAAGGAATACCAAAAATGAAGCTAATTATACTTTAATGGAGATGAAATGGTTGGTTACAAAGGTACAGTCATTTCTAAACCACCTGTCCATGAACATCAGCCTACACACTTGATATAAAGCAAAGATCAAAATCAATAAGAGGAATCAAATTGAGGAAAAAATAATGTGGAATCGGGGTAATTTCAACCTGACATTTAAACAAGACTTTGATGCCAGAAAAAGAAGAAAAGAATAAACATGGACTAAGATTATTACTATTTCTTAAGAAAGGTAATGTATGTAAATTAACTGCCACAATGACAAAAGAGAACGTAGAAACTCAGCCAGAAAAAGTGTGATATCTTTGTGGATCAACTTAGAACATAAACTTGTTTCCAAAACCTGACAGAGGAGGAGGATGGAAGATTATGAGAAGTGTGACTCCTAAGACAGAAGGAAGTTTAAGAAGGCTTTGAGAGAAAACCAACCAAGCCAATTCATCCCTAAGGATGACTCTGCAAGGACCATAACAAACAGGTTAAAAGGTGCGGAAGATCTGTAAGTATTCTAAGCTTGTATATCATATACTCTTCATCACTGAGGACAGTGCAGCCTCCACATGTGAACTCGACCATCACAGTTCTGTATATTCTACATGAAGAACAGCTAGAACAGACTTGACTGAATGAAGAGTAGGCTTGTGCTGAACAAAACTCCCTTGGGAGCATGTCTATAGAGACTAGTCCTTGAAACATTTTAAAGAGGGGAAGATACCAAAAGCAAAAAGGGAAATGCCAGGCTTTAATATTTGCCCAAAAAGGACACTGAGACTATATAGATTAACTACCATCCACATGTCTCCCTTCTTCGTTTCTATAAAATTGTTGTTAAGAATAATATATACACAGGGTGTCTGATGATATGTGTGATTAAAGGTTCTCCTCAAAAGCGCCTCCTATGCATATGTTGAAATCATACAAAAAAGATGTAGCACAAAAGATAACTTGTTGGGTGGCCTGTAAACGTTAATATTAACTGAAACATGAAATAAGGAGAAGCCTGCTAGTCAAAGGAGTTTGCCATCACTGTGGCAATATTCCTGCAGAGTTCAAGTGAACAAGCAGTGCCTACAGAAGGCCAGGTCGCCCAGACACCCCCTTTTGTGGATAATATTGGGCTAATTACATCAAACCCCAGAACTCTGCAAGGCTTCCTAAGAGAGATCAAGAAACACTCAAAAAAAGGGGGGGGGGTTCTATTATCCAGGCTATGATACAGAACTGAATGAATGATTTATAATATTAGGTGGATATTGTGTATGGACAATGGATGAGGCTGAGAATTGAATGGGAGTAGAATCACTGGATTGTTTTGGGAAAACTGTCCAGTGCTTTCAAGCCTAAGCTTCACTGTGAAAGATCTTCTTTGCACCAGCATTGTTCTGAAGATGTATGATTGTGAATTGGGAAATAGTAGTCCCTGAAGAATTAAAGTTGTGGGTCACTCAAAGGGAAATGGTGAACTGTGAGATGAATTTGAATGAACTACTATACATTAAAAATGAAGAATTATGCAGGAGCAGATATGAACGACATAAAGGATATCATCAGTCATTTAAGAAGGGAAATGAGGTGGCCAGACATGTAGTGACAGGGAGGGGGCCGGGCTCATCTGATGAGGACAGTCGACCACATGCCCTGCTTGAATCCAGGCAATATCAAGAACTCTAGAGCAAGATTTGCCCAGATACCAAATAGCCCTCTCTGGAGGATCGCTGAGAGGATATGGACGAGTGCCTTATGCAATGAGAAGGCATGGATGGGCTGTGATCTCCATGACTGGAAGTATGAACATAATAACACTTTGATGGCTCTGTAGACTCAAGGACAGCTAGTGTTTCTCAACTTGTTTCAGTCTGATATAGGCCTGTGAATCTGTTATCATACATACTAGATGGCAAACTTGGGAGATAATTTTTCCTGGTATAATTAAATAGCAGGCTTGTTCATCTACAATTTTTTCATGCATACCTAAGTTTTACATGTTGCTCTGACGAGGTTACTTGATCCTCACAAAAACCCTGTAAGGTTAAGTGACATCCTCATCTTCATCCTCATCCTCCCTCTTTAAACGTAAAGAAACTGAGGGTAAGAGAGTGACTTGTTCAGGGTCACACAGTTAGTAAGCAGCAGAGCAGGGCTCTGAAATCAGTTCTTCCTGACTTTAGGTTCACCATGCTGCCTGCCAACATGTCTTCCTGCCTCCCTTAATCTCTTTTCTTTCTTTCTTTTTTTTGGGGGGGTGGGGGAAGGGGGCAATGAGGGTTAAGTGACTTGCCCAGGGTCACATAGCTAGTAAGGGTCAAGTGTCTGAGGACAGATTTGAACTCAGGTCCTCCTGAATCCAGAGCCAGCACTCTTCACCTAGCTGCCCCTCCTCCCCTTACATTTCTACATATAAAGAGTTAAATGTACACATGTAAACCAATCTCTTTCTTCTCTAAATCTAAACCGACCTAAGTCTACCACTCTGTTCTCCTTAGGAAAAAACAAAGTGGCAATGATATATGAAGAAACCCAGCATGACATGACATATACAAAGGATACCTTTGAAGCATTCTGAAGCAAGAGAAAAATGATTTGTTCTCATATTCTTTAGAGGATAAAAATAAAGCAGACAATGGGTTTTAACTTGCCTCTATTTTCATGGCCTTTGGTTGAACCACATAGATTTTATTCCTATAGCCACACCAGACTTTATCATGTACCACAGTCATGCATCTGATTGAATGGTGAGGCCGTCCTAAGTCCAAAAGGTGATAGTTTGACAAATCCCACTGACCATCTTTAAAATAAGAAACAGAGCAAAACAATGTTTAATTGAATAATTAAACCGTTATAGAGAAATAGTATAAAAAAGCAGTTTTCTGGCAAATGTGCTAGTTATGCATATCTCTTGTGCAAACAACATTCTATTTATAAACAGAAAAATTCCACTTGGGTTTACAATTCTAATTGTCAGTGAAACATTACAAAGTACACATGAATAATTTCAGCATAGCCCTCCTTTTGCTGCCCCCATTTACTCTTTTACTAAGTGTTAAGTGTCTGATGCTGGATTTGAACTCAGGTCCTCCTGAATCCAGGGCTGGTGCTTTATTCACTGCACCACCTAGCTGTCCCCACACCATTTACTCAAGAGAAATTCCTTTTATTTGATCCTCACTTATTCAGACTATTGCAAAGTGATCTATGAAGTAATACATGCTATGTGCCCTGTCTACAGGGAGTTCAGAGCTGGCTTTCTATCCAGCAATACTATAACTTTTCAACCTTTAGACCTGGATGGTAGAAGTAACTGGAGTCACTCAAAAAGAATATGAGTAAATTATTATTTGAAACATGGCATGAAATAATAAAAACTCATCCCATGAACCAAAATCTAGTTTGTTTTTAAAATAGGCTTACTTCTTAGTCAAACATGTTCTCTTAATGTATGAGGTATTTTATTTTTTCCATTACATGTAAAGATAGTTCTCAACTTTTGTTTATACATGCTTTACAATTTCAGATTTTTCTCCCTCCCACCCCTCCCTCCCCCCTCCCCTAGACAGCAGGTAATCTGATATAGCAAACATGTTCTCTTAATAAAATAGGAACAATTTTTTTTTCAACTTTGGACAAGGGGAATAAAAATATCTCCACAAAATGTTTAATTGAATAAAAGTTTGGATTCACAGACAGGTCAAGCTGGACAAGACCTCTTTGCAGCAAACACTCACATTTCTGGAGCCCTTTAAAGTTTACAAAAGGCTTTCCTCATGACAACCCCATGAGATAGAGTAAAAATATTATTTTCATTTTACAGGGGAACAAACCGAAGCTCAGATAGCATACCCAGGGAGTCCATAGTTAGTGCTAGAGATGCCATTTGGTGCTAGGTCTATCTACTGATTTCAAGTTCTGTGCTTTTTCTACTATATCATCCCCCCCCCCCCCCCAGGGCAATGGGGGTTAAGTGACTTGCCCAGGGTCACACAGCTAGTAAGTGTCTGAATCCAAGGCTGGTGCCTTACCCACTGCATGACCTAGCTGCCCCTTTTCTACTATATCATGTGGCCAGAAGCAGCAAGTTTAAGGCAAGCCAATAGTTATACAGCCAGGAAGCCAAGAGCTGGGACTTCTGACTCAGTCTAACACTTTCAATGATGTCCACAGCTGCCTCTGTTCTGATAGAATATCATCTATTCTATCCTTTGTCCCACCCCAACCCCTAACCTGATCACTTTGTAAATGGAAGCTGTTAAAGTACTATATAGTATATTTGGCTGCAAAACTAGAGACAATGTAAATACATTTTACTCTGACATAATCCTATGTAAAATATCATTAATCCGACAAAAATTTAAGCATTTTATTTATGATCCCAAGCAACACTATGACTATTTCACTAGGGTGTTTTTTTTCCCCATATTAATGTCTCTTAAAATATGAAAAGGGTATTTTCAAGAAAACACAGTTTGCAATGCAATAGATCTGGGAACATTTAAAATATTTACATATTAGAATGGAATCTCTTTTTAACATCTTATAAGAATAAACAATAATATAGGAGTAAAAATTCCTACCAACTCCTCTATGAAAAATTGCTAGTGTTCCATCAGCCAGTGCAACCAATACAATTCCTTTCACATGTCTGAAAAAATAAAGGAAAAAGAATTAAGTACACTTCATTTCTGGGGACAAAGGGTATCAAATATTACTGAAATCCCTATTCAAGGTGGATTAATCAAGTCAGGAGGTATGATTTTTGCAATTTAATAGTTAGAATATAAGAAGGCAATGCCAAAAACAAGGTTGAAAGTAAACCCCACAGAAGTTTGTCTGCAACCTGTAAGAGGCACTTGTTCTCTCACCATAACAAAGAATTTATAATATATGGAGTGAATCTGAGTTTTCTTTTATTTAAAATGCTCTGGGGGCGGCTAGGTGGCGCAGTGGATAAGCACCGGCCCTGGATTCAGGAGTACCTGAGTTCAAATCCGGCCTCAGACACTTGACAATTACTAGCTGTGTGACCCTGGGCAAGTCACTTAACCCCCATTGTCCTGTCAAAAAACAAAAAAACAAAAAAACCAAACAAACCAAAAAACTTAAAAAAATTAAAAAAAATAAAATGCTCTGCATTGTCTCCCTTTTAAAAACTAAAAATTCACTTTTACTTCTGTGGTCTTGTACACATAATGAAGATGGCTCGTTTCTGATCTAGCCCCACTGGACTGAAGTTTATTTGGGCCAGATATTGAGTTTTTAAAAAACTGATTTTTAAAAAAATTATTCTATTGTGTACAAAGATAGATATTTTAAAAAGAAGTTTTTGTAAAATAAAACTTACACAATACTGAGAATTGAATCTTTAAGTTTAATGGAATGGAGACATTTCCTCCACTGAGCCACTGATGAATGCACATATAAACTGCAAGAGCAAAGGCAAGAGAGGTTAGACATATATAGTTTCAAGGAATCATTCCCATCTAGCCACCGACAACTAAACTCAGGGAGAAGGCACACAACAGAAAATTTAAGAATAAGGGCCAGCTGCTCTTGTGCTGTTATGAACAGTGATAAGCAAACAGTGCCCTGCCTAAACAGAGTGCTTTGCAAGCTGCCAACAGAAACCCTATGACAATCGAGAAGGGAGAAGCCAAGCTGGTGCCATGTGCTGGCTGCCATCGGCCTCTCTTTACTCCCCATTGTAAAATCTTTGTCCATCACACAGGCTAGCCTTAGAGTATTAAGGAAGGCACCTCTTCCGTGCCTAACCCTGTTTGGGCAAGAGCATAGGACCATAAATAAAGAGAGCTCACTCTACTGACAAGGAAACGATCCTTCCAAACTGTACACTGCTTACCCCACAGGGCTCGGCCTTCCGTCATAATCATTCTAAAAGCTCTTTGTTTGGGATTGGGCCTGCCGTGCTGCTACATATATGGCTTTTATTTCTGGCATTTCCTCTCACATTCTAGCCAATGGAAGTCCCTTCTGCATTAGGAATCTCTCTTCTCTTGTGTTTAAGATCACCCAATTTTGAAACATCCAAATTTAAGGTTTAACTTGCCTCCTTTCCCAAGAATATTGTTATATAATAACGGAACATTCTTTGACAAAGGGCCATATGGTTTACCATTTAGAATCAGAGCAAATACAGTTACAGAGCCAGCTGCTTCACAACCTCAGCATTTGCACATATGTGAAATTTCTTTCTATTAACATAAAGCAAACCAGAGATGGCTGTCCTATTGCTACCAGAGTTACTGCCCTGCATTTCAAAAGGAGACTAAAAACACAAATTAAGAACCACAAGTGACCTAATATTAAGTTTTTGCTTCTTTGCTCTCACCATCCATTCTGTGCTCCAAGCCACATGGTTGGTAAAAGGCTACTCATTTTCTGAGCTTCCTCTCGCACCAGGTCTTGTTCACTAGGCAATACTGTTATTTGATCTTTATATACATCTGATTCATGACTGTCAGGGGGAAGAAAGAATAAAAATTATAAGATCCACAGCTGATGAATGAAATTTTCTCATCAATGAACATTTCCATTTTTAGTCTGTTCATGAAAAACCATTTAAATATAAAGCCCAGGAAACCTAAAACCAAGTTCCTTATTATATCCATTAAGACAGATAGCATTAAAAAGTCCAGGGTTGGGGACAGCTAGGAGGCACAGTGGATGGAACACTAGTCCTGGATTAAGGAGGACCTGAGTTCAAATCCAGCCTCAGATACTTAACACTTACTAGCTTTGTGACCTTGGGCAAGTCACTTAACCCCAATTGCCTCACCCCACCCTCCTCCAAAAAAAAAGTCATGGGTTGAGGGGGCAGCTAGGTGGTGAAATGGATAAAGCACTGGTCCTGGATTCAGGAAGACCTGAGTTCAAATCTGGCCTCAGACACTTAACACTAGCTGTGTGACCCTGGGCAAGTCATTTAACCCTCATTGCCCCACCCCCACCCCCGAAAAAAGCAAGCACAAAATCATCCAAAATGTTCTCTAATGAGTCTAATAAATGAATCCAGAAGGGAAATCCACAAAAAGGTCAACTTTTTAAATGGGCAATTATACAAATGGCAAAAGCAAAAAATGGCTAAAACAATAAAAATATGCTGACAAAATGGAGAAGAAAGGAAAATGTCAACCACAAGAAGTCATGGTAGAGGAAAAACGCCCAAGATCAAGACTAATGTACAATTTCAAGACCAGATGAAAAGACTCAGAATGAGAAAGGAGAAAATGAGAGTAAAGTCCACAGAAAGGATAAAGGGGACGGAATAAACTAAAACCCAGTGGGAGAAAATCAAGGATGACAGATTTTAGTCTCTTGCAACAATGATAATTAGTAGGATTTCTGCTGCTTGAGATTTTTCCTGGCTATTTACATCCATGCATTTTGTTCAAGTTTCATAAGATATCAATCTATTCTTGAATACCTTGAATGGTATACAGGAGATCCCTCTTCAGTATTTTGCACCCCCAAGGGATCCGTGAAGACATGTTCGGTGTAGACGCCAGGTTGGGTGAGATCCACAATATCTTCCCCTGATCCTGCATTTCCTTCCGTTGCCTCAGTCGCTTCTTCTGCTGTTGGAATGGTTTCATCTGCCTCGCTATTTTCTGTTTCTGTTTCTAAAAAATAAAAATGGAAGCAAATAACCCTTTTGGGCAGCTAGATCATGTTCACTTCCATTTTCCTTGTATAATACTTCCTTGACCCCTGCTATTCCCAGATGGGGACTTGTTTTTCTTCTTACTCTTCATTTTTATGGACTGGACCTGTGATTTTGTCATCATAGGGATGTGTGTGACAGTTCCCTGGGTCCATGTAGATTGGCAACTCATCTGTAATTTAGTCTGAGAGAGTTGTCTGGGGCACTAAGAGTAAAAGTGCCTCGCTCCTGGCCAAACTACAATAGCATGTGGCAGAGGAGAGGCTTGACCCCAAGGCACCCTGACTCTGAGGCCAGCTTATCCCCTATGTCATATTTACCTTTCATACTGTCTTCATTTGAGTATTTCCAAAGAGTATTAAAGCGATGCTCTTTTTAGGAACCGAATGAGGTACACAGTCTATTCACCAGACTGATGGCTCATTCATAATTCTATACATCTTCAATTTCCCTTTTATAGTACTTTTTGATTTGATGCCTCCCATAACAGATAAACTAAAGGGTAGCTTGAGTTCCTACTAATGCAATGGAGAAATGCAGGCCCACCTGGTGGTTTTTCTATCACTGGGGAAGAACCGTTGGTATTGGGTGAAGAAGCTGGGCCTAGAACACCTTCTGCAGTACAACCAACCACAGTGATGCCTCCCAACAAACTGTCTGTTTCAGTTGAACTGTTGCTGGTCATGCTACCACATAAAGAGGCTTTGTCCACTTGACTAGATTCTGTTGTCTCTTCTCCTACAGGATAATCTGTTTCTCGTGCCCCTAAAAAAAGACACGATTTTGTGACACAAAGCAGTAACAGTAATGGTTTATATTTCTGTAACTTATATTTACATGGTTAGAAAGTACTCTAACATGTAATTTCCTAGTATTTTTTCCTCCCATAAGGCAAGTTATGACAGGTAATCCAAGCTGATTTTTAGCTGCTAGGATTCATGTTAATGACGCCGAGGTGAGGGGCTGAATCCTCAGATCAGTCTTTCTGATCTATGGCTACAGAGTGCTCCCCTAACCCTGGCCAGATGTCTGTTTTCACCTGATTTCTGGGGCTGCTCCTTTGTTGGCTGGTGATTGTTTTTTACCAGACAAGTACTTCCAGTGGGGTGAGGAACTCCTATCAATGCGCATCTGCTCTGAGGCCCCTAGTCTGGCAGAGCTGCCTGGGGCACCCAGAGGGGTTTGTGTGCCATTTGTTCAGGGCCACGCAAACCCACTGTCTTACACGTGGATCGTGGTCATAACAGGACCAAGCAGCAGTGTGTAGACTGATCAATATAAATCCAATGCCACTCTACCATAGATAAAGAACAGCTCAAAAGGAACCAGCATTTTGTGGATAAGAAACGTCTTTATATGTAAAAGTCAGAGACAGATTGAAAGAGTATTTGTGTTGGCTACAGTCCAGCTTAAAATTGTTTTCTGGCCACTCTTCATGTATTCATTTTCTTGTTAAACCCACTCTTTGGAGTATCAGAATAACTCTGCTGGTGTAGAGAATTCAATACAATAAACAAAGCAATGAGTGTTTCTGGACTCACTACACCTTCATCCTACCTGGGACACTTGCAATACAAAGAACGTGGGAATTGCAAACAGTAAAACTGTCAAGGATGTTGCCAGGTTGATTAGCATCGACAACAAGAACTTTGGAGGCTGAGTGAGTGCTGGTGCAGATCCAGACGAGACTGGATAATTCTTCCTGATGTTTTAATTCCTTCTGCTGCTCCTATATGGGCAAAGCAAGATGAGGAGACGATGACTTGTAGGAGTATGTCTAGTACATTGAAAGGCCCTTGTGTAGCTATTCTGATACAAGGCCATCATCTCAGGTTAGTTTTGGAATCGTTTGTGGTATTTAAAGAACAAGTTAAGAAAGAAAACGAATGAGTCCTTTTAGGACAGTGGTTAGGAGCCCTTTCGTGTCCGCTCACCTTGAGCTCCTGATCTAAGCGATCCAAGCTGCTCTGAGAGGCACTGCGTTGCTTGTTGTCTTCTGCATCCAGAGTTGTCACATCATTATAAAACACACTGGCTCCAACCACAGAGCCACCATCTCTTGTCTTCCCACCAGATAAATTGACACCAACAGCACACCACAGCTTAAGGAAAAAAAAAAGAGTAATTACTCAAATATTTCTCTTTCCAAAATCTTTTTGGTGTAATTATTATTTAGGAAAGGATTTCTTTAACCCAAAGTCTGAGATCACAGCAAGGAATGAAATCTTATGCACATGGTTTACTTCTTTAACTATAGTTTCCTTCCTCTTATGTGAAGGAATTTGATCATTTTCTATTTTATAAAATTAAAGCTGCCTAGAAAACTAGAAAATTTCTCTTAACTTCATAAAACAGACCTACCTTCATTGATGCATCTTTTTCATCTAAAGGTCTAAGATAGACAGGCACAGGCAAATTTTTCATCTTATTTTCACCCTGACCATTTGCTACCTATAAAAAGAAAAGCAAGAAAGGGAAAAAAAAAAAGAAGCTATGAGATAGGATCCAGTGATGGGAGGCTGTGACAGCAATTACTGAGTCACATTATAATGTACAAGGGCTCAGTGGTAAAAGTAGTACTTCAAAGTAAGTATTAATTCTTGGTACTTGTTTGTGTTTAGAGTTCTCTAATGATTCCCTGAGTCCTACTCAGCTCTGTGATTCTGATTTGAAACATGGGTAAAAAAACTACCTTTATCAGCCAACAAACAACGTCCATTTCTTGTTTAATGAGGAAAGAAGGAAGGTTTTGTGAATTATGTTGCTCCTGGGCCAAATACAACAAACTAAGGAACAAATGTATTCAATTTAATACCATGTGAGCAGTTACTGATGACTGGTAAGAGACTAATTAAAACCTGGCAATCCTTCAGAAAGCCAAGAAAGGATGTCATCATTTTTTCTCCCTCCTCAAATACTGAAATAACAGTACTGGAGTGAATGATGTACTTATAGCTGTAATCATATGGAAAACAAAACAAAACAAAAAACAAACATTAAAAGCATTAGAGATAAAAGCTGAGTCTCTGGAATATTAGAAGAGCAGAATCCAGAGTGCCACCACCAGAATGGTGCTAGCTAGCAAATTCAATGAGACCAAGAATCATAATTTAGTTTTCTATTTTCCTAAGCAACTAACACACTCAATATATTTTTTTGGTGAGGCAATTGGGGTTAAGTGACTTGCCCAGGGTCACACAGCTAGTAAGTGTTAAGTGTCTGAGGCCGGATTTGAACTCAGGTACTCCTGACTCCAGGGCCGGTGTTCTATCCACTGCGCCACCTAGCTGCCCCGATAGGGGGTTTTCTAGATGGCCTCTGAAGGAACAGTAAGTAATCCAGTCTAGCTCTGGAACATGTGGCTAAGGAACCTGTAGAGGAGTAGCAGGGAATAGAGAAAAGGGAGAAGAATCTGGAGATTAGGTGAGACTCTAATTAGGAGGCTGTTCTAACAACCTAGGCAATAGATAATCAGGGCCTGAACTAGAGTGATGACAGTGGGAATTAAAAGAAGGGGACAGATGTACAGTTATCCCTTTCATATCATGAATTTTCCCATCATTGTTTCCATATATAGTGGGTCAGCATAAGAAATTAAATAAGCATTTTGGGGGAGTTTTGCAGAAACCTCCCCAGAACAAAACAGGAAAACTGATGAAAGGCATTTATAAAGTAGTTAGGTTTTGAAAAACTTTATGATGGCTTTGAAAGACAGGAAAAGGGCTTTCAACTTGCAGGTTTTTTTTTCCTCCTTTTAGTTCAAATTAGCTTGAAGGTTTAAAAATGGGCAGCATCGGGGCAGCTAGGTGGCAGAGTAGATAAAGCACTGGCCCTGAATTCATGGGGACCTGAGTTCAAATCCAGCCTCAGAAACTTGACACTTACTAGCTGTGTGACCCTGGGCAAGTCACTTAACCCTCATTGCCCCACCCCAAAAAAAAAAAAGAAAAAAAAAGATAGTATCTAACCACACAGCTTTTCATGAGCAGGCTTTATATATAAAGTACATGAATGAACACAGATATAGCTTTCCATTGTGTTCAGCATCTCAATAGTGTACCTGTTTGTACTTCTGGGGCAAACTCCAGCCAAAAGCTTGCACTCTGCCATCTTCCTTCTGAACATGCGCCTTCACCTGACGGTACTGTTCTCTCTTCTGTTCTCTTCGAGAAGCTAAACTGGCTTCAGTTCTAGACAAGAGGGAATTTTAAAAAGAAAACAAAATCTTTATGTCCACCATTGCATATTCCTTTTAATTCACCATTTACCTAATCATGAAATAAAGTGAAGTACAAAGACTTTTTGAACTCAAATGCTGTTTTGAAAGACATTTTCTCTTGATGTTTAAAATGTACCCATTTCACATCTGTGTAATGATACCAGATTACCAGTTTATTTTAATCGGCTGGCATATATACAACTGAAATAAGATGAATCTTCAGCCAAGCATGTTCACTAATGTTTCAAGTTTTAGCCATGCAGAAAATATCAACTCTTACATTTATTTAACCTCCCTCCTCACTTACCTAAAAAGTCACTATTAAAAAAAATTACTAAAAAGACAATTTTCTTAAAATAAAAATCATGGTTCTCTAATCGTTTTTTTTTTGCTTCAAAAGCACAAAAATTCAAGGCAACTTTAATCTTATTTTAAAAAATAAAGATAATTTCCCCATATTTGTTAGCTTAGGTCATAAGCCTAAATAATTCAGCATCAAGAAAGGCTAATAAATGTTTATAAAATACAAAAGTCTTAGAAGAATTTCAAGTGCTCCTCTTTGATTCCTTTTTCCATGTGAAAACTGGCCAAACTATTTCTATTAAAAAGCAATTTACTTGCAGATTTTTATCTTAATTGTTCATAACTTCTGGCACATAATAATATGACATTCTGCAAGTTTTCCAACCCACAGAGCATGACCATCTCAAGAACCAAGGCCTGAAGGCACTTACTCTTCACTAAGGAAGTCAAAAGCTTTCGATTTATCCCCAGGTAGTTGAGATAAAGTGCTGCTTCTTTTCTTGACAGAGGGGGTAACATGGGAAGTTGGTGCATTATATTTTAGATTAACTGGGGGTTCAGGCTTCTTGGAGGTATTACTTGAAGAACTAAAAAGTCGGCTGAAACTGAAACGAGAAAACAAAAATGTCGTGTTTAACTTGAAAAACCAATCCTAACTTTACACCAACTCTTTTAGATTATGGCAAAGACAAAGTGCTTTGAGGCATGATGGGTTAGAACTGGAAGACTGTCTATATTAAATTCCATATGAATTTGCAGCTCCTCTTAGCAGTGTTAGCAATCCAGGCTCAGATATTCAGAGATAAGGAGAAGTAACGCTTGGCATGGAAGGTCCTAAGAAACATGGAAATTTATGTTCCTAGTTAAAATAACGGAAGAAATCTCCTTCACTCTCCTGAATGACTGTTGAGGGAAGGCCATCTTATGTAGCAGATGTTTGGGTCACATTCGTAATAAGATGCTACCAGTACCAAGTAAAAAGTGGGTGCTGGTGAGGGCAAGATAAAGTAACAGCACCCAACCTCAGTCTAGACTCAATGTTCCAACTCTTACAATAAAGTGATAAAATGTAATTTTGCACTAGTCTCATTTTTCTGATTAAACAGAAATGCAATAAGCTAATCGAACATCAAGTAGAGCAATTACAACTAAATGCAGGTGACAAGTTCACTGGAAAAGGACATGTCATAAGCACAGTAACACAATCATCATAGCATAACCAAATGCAAAAGTTCAACACACAAACACTACTCAAACCCCACAAACACTATGTTTCCCATCTGAACTTCAAAATATCTTATCAATCACTGAACCAATGGATCAATACTTAATGGGGACCCATTCTGTCATCCACTTCATGAATTCATCATCATTTCAAGGCAATTAGGCATAGACTTTCACTAGTTCACTAAATGCATAACCAACACTAGAGGATGCAGCTTACGAGATCTTATTTTTGTCTTCAAGAACAGCCTTACCCAGTTGGCATGCTAAGTGTCAAAAAGAAAAGGTTCAATTTAGCAATCTTTACATGACAATATAGGGAAAAAATTGAATAGGATATAAAAACTACCGATGACAAGTCATTTTAAAAATATGACTTCCTAACTTTCAAGTGTTCTTTACTATTCTGACTTGTTTTTAGATACTCACAATTGCCAAATGCTTGACCTTTTTTTTTCCTGCATGGCTGGATTTTCTCTTGATGCCCTAAAGAAAAAGTAAAATATGCACATATAAAGTCACACACCAAAAATGAGACTCATGCTGACATAGAGTGGACGTGTCTGCTTTTTTTGTGTGTGTAGGCTGTTATTTTTTAAATAATGACTGAGATAGTACTTTACTGTTTATATGTAATGTTTCGTAGACAAAATCTCATTTGGGCCTCATACAACAATCCTTTTAGTTAAGTACCATGGGTGGTATCATGAAGAGACTAAGCCTCAAAGAGACAGGATTTGAACCCAGAACTTTCTGATTCCCAGTTCAGTGCTTTACTACATCACACACCTCTTTTTGTCCAACAAGTGACCTTCAATATTTTTAAAAAGGACTTTTTTAGGGGCAGCTAGATGGCGTGGTGGATAGAGCACCGGCCCTGGATTCAGGAGTACCTGAGTTCAAATCTGCCCTCAGACACTTAACACTTACTAGCTCTGTGACCCTGGGCAAGTCACTTAACCCCAAATGCCCCACAAACAAACAAACAAACAAACAAATAAACAAACAAAAAAAAAAGGATTTTTTTAAAAGATAGGGTTTCTCGGGGCAGCTAGGTGGCACAGTGGATAGAGCACCGGCCCTGGAGTCAGGAGTACCTGAGTTCAAATCCGGCCTCAGACACTTAACACTTACTAGCTGTGTGACCCTGGGCAAGTCACTTAACCCCAATTGCCTCACTAAAAACAAAACAAAAAACAAAAAAGATAGGGTTTCTCTATATTGGCTAGGCTGAAGGGCAGGGGCTACTCATGGGCCCAGTTCCACTAAGGTTACACAGAAACTTCAACCTGCTCTGTTTCCAACCTGGGCTAGTTTGCCCCTTCTCCTAGGAGCTTACTATACTGACCCTGACCTGGTTGATGGGCATAGCCCCCTGAAGCTCACAACTCCTGAGGTTGTCTCACTCAAGCTTGGGATAGCTAGCACTAGAGGCATGTGCCTCTGTCCCTGGCTGGCACTGAGTATTTATTCCAGTTTCCATCAGGAGACTGAAGCTTCCTTAACAAATCATCTTTGTATCAATGGCACCACCTCCTACATCTCAAATGTTGCCACCTTGGTGGCAACTCCATAAATAGTCAGCAAATACTGAACAGAAAGTACTTCACTATTTGGTACTAACTGTAATTTGGGCAGGTTAAAAAGTGTTTAGTGATCCTAGAAACACTGAAAAGCTACCAAAACTCCGGTGTAGCAAGGGCGGGGGGGGTGGGGGGTGGGGGGGTGGGGGGGGGGGAAAGAGAAGAATGAAAAAGTGAGGATGACTGGTACTTGGATGGAATTTTACCAAAGATACACTTTGCTCCTCTGAGTTGGAAAAAGGATGAAAAATTCACCTATGCAGTCAGGAGCTTTGCTCTCTTGCTTCAAAAAATTGAGGCAAATTTTTTTTTTTGGGGGGGGTGGTGGGGGTGAGGCAATTGGGGTTAAGTGACTTGCCCAGGGTCACACAGCTAGTAAGTGTCTGAGACCGGATTTGAATTCAGGTCCTCCTGACTCCAGGGCCAGTGCTCTATCCACTGTGCCACCCAGCTGCCCCTGAGGCAATTTTTAAAAGCTTCGGAAGCATTAAAAACATTAACAACAATTTACTTTTAGTTTGGAAACCAAATGGACAAACTAAGACTAATAAGGAAGTGGGATTAATGAGGTTAGTAAAATATGAATTCAAACTTTTAATTTAAGGAATGGTTAGAAACTCTAAAATGACCTGGGAACAAACTAAAACCTCTTTTGGAGCTGGGAAACACAATGTGCACAGAAGACAGGCTGTGTGAAATATTAAAATACTACTACTTCTAAAAAGAAAAAAGTCTGGCATAATCATCAATTAATGTTGAATATTAAAGGCTACAGAGTCAGTATGGTAGTTAATAACTGGCCTCAGAACCATAAAGATCTGCATTCAAGTCTTGCCTCCAGAACCTATTGGCCTACATGGTAGCAAGTCACTTAGCTTCTCAGTAATCTAAGTTTATACAGAAAATGCTGACCTGCATTTAGACAGAGGAAACGGCTTTACCCAGGAGTTCCTCAGAGGTGTCAAACATGAAGGCCTCAGGCTGTATGTGGCCCACCACACTCCTAAATCTAGCCTTAACTAGATGAATATATAATTGGAAATATTTAACAACATAAATGGAAATATAATAAAACAGTTCAGTACATCATTTTTATAAGGGAAATATTTTCTCCCTAAAGAAAAATACTCAATACCAAGGAAGTCAATACTGTGGGAAAGAAAACATGCTACATAATTCTAAGTCCAACTGAATAGGAGTGCTCCATTAAGAAAATCCAATTAGTGAAAACTCAAAATTAAAATGTATGATGATTTAGCATGACAAAGATTATTCACTTTACAAAATTATTCACACAAAAGAATTCTTTTAAATAGTAAGCTCCTTTTGTTATTTAAGACAGAATTTAAAAAAAAACAACCTTTATCTACATTCAACTTTCAAGGAACATGCCTTTTATGTTGGGTAAAGCCTAGTTGATCTGTATTAGGTACATGTGACCAACAGATGGCAGTAATAGGTGACAGAAGAAGTACTTTATGTGAAAAGCAAGAGGGAAGAATTCAAACAGGCACTATAACACTTCTGAAAAAGTGAAAATAAAATTTTCTTTCCTGACATCACTTATTAAGTGCTCTCAGATCATGGATGTAGAATGTGGGCTCAATGTTTTGGTTTGTTTTTCTGAACTTTTTTTTTTCCTTTAAAAAAACTGGGGGGTGGGGGAGAGGAGGTTAAGAAAGGAATGTGGAAAAAACCAAATGTCATAAAAAAAATCTAAATGAATAATAAAGTACCATCAGGATGATGAGTACTTATTCTTTTCTAATGAGCTAACAACTATTGCTAAGCTACCAAGATGACATTAGTGAAGTCACATGAACACAACCCTCATTGGTCCAATTTTGTTACTAGTTTGGGACCATTCATCTGAGCATAAGCTTAGTAGAGTAAGCAAATGACAAGGCAGAGGTCTAATGACTAAAGGATTAAATGAGACAACAAAACAATAGCACAAATATGTACCCTTCCAACACTAACCTTATCATCTCTGTCCATCGCACAGCTTCTTGAAGCTCCATCAACCTCTCTTTATACTGGTTTCTTTCCATGAGGACACGTGCCATCTCTACTCGAGTAAAGCGTTTCCTCTGAGCTGTGGGTATGTCACTCTACAAAGAAAGGAAAAAACAACAGGATTACTCTGTAGGTTTGGATCTGAAGAGATCCAGAAATGTTATACTCTGCTTATGGAATTTTAAAAAATGAGTTTTGTGTAACTTTTTCAAATATCTGGTCATCCATTCCACATTTGTGTGTGCACCCAATAGTTTTCTAGATTGCCTCAAGCCTTCTAAGAAAAATGTTTTTTAAAAAAATTTTAACCACACTTGTGATTTCATCAGTATAGGGAGGAAGCCCTTCGACCAATGAGGGTGAGCACCTGCTATGCAACTTCTAGTCTTAAAGGGCTGCCAGAGCATTGAGAGGTCATGTGACTTGCCTAGGATCACATAGCCAGTCAGTGTGAGATCACTCTAAGGTCAACTCTCTATCCATTCTGCCATGTTAAATGTCTAAAAATTAAACACATAAAATGACTATAATTTGCTACCTTATAGGGATTAATAGGGATGAAGGTAAATTATTCAAGTATTAGTGATTAAGTGAGGGCACAGATACAGAAAACCAGCTAGTAATACAAAGTGTAAATAATTAGATACTAATTAAAATATCATGTAAGAATTTGACCCAGTGATTCTACAGTGTAGGGAACATCGCAAATACATAATAAGCAGTTACTGATTGCTTGTTGATATCTTCAAGTAGAACAATGACAAAAAAACAGCATCATGTACACCAAAATATAGCAGCACTTTCTGTAATAGCAAAAAACTGGAAAGAGGGTAGACAGATGTCCATTAATTGGGGAGTGCCTAAACTGTAGTATATGAATGTAATGGAATATTTGTGTGCTTCAAGAAATGATGAATATTAGACTATGAAAGATTTATATGAACTGATGAAAAGTGAAGTAAGAAGAACCAAGAAAATTATATACACCACCAATAATGTTAACTACAAAGAACAAGAACAAAACACCAGAAAAATGCAAAATTTTAAGGACCACCCATACACAACATACGATTACAGGATCAGAGGTTTAGAATTAAAAGGAACATTCCTGGTTATCTGCCTCATTTTACAGATAAAGAAACAGGACTGGACTTGCCCATGAGTGAGGGAGGATGAATGCATACTCTAAAGAATTTACAGGGGATTGTGGACAAAAGCCCTATAGGTTAGGGTTTGGATGAATGGCAACCTTTCTCCAACTGAACAAGAAAACAGATTCGGTGAATTAAGTTTATTGCAAATTAACAATAATGAACATGGAGAGAAAATGAATATTACTCTGATTGGTTGGCCCAGTTAGTGAGGTTATCACACTAATTTGCCGAGAGCTAAGATGAAAAGAAGGACCTCTTCACAGGGGTGCAGTGGTAGATTTTAACTAGCTGGGGGTGGTAGTGTACATGATGCATTTTAGAGTTTAATCTTTGCATAAACTTAGACCACTGCCCCAAAAGTAGCACAAAGCACATATCATATTAGTAGAGAATGAGCCACTGTCACCTTTCTTTAAAGGCAATATGGGAATATGATGATTAACTAGCAAGTATATACTAACTATATTACTGTCACCAGTGAGTTCCATAATTCTGTCATATGATGGTGATATGTATGTGTGTGTTGTGTGTGTGTGTGGGGGGGGTCAAGCAAAAACTCTAGGATTGTGTTGAACAATGCTGAGGTTATACAAGGGACCCTTTAACCATGTTGTCAACAAAACAGCATCCGTTTTTCTTTACAGGGTTTTACTCCCTTGTTTGAGGACAGCTAGGTGATGCAGCAGATAGAGTGCTGGGCTAAATCTAGCCTCGGACACTTAGCTATGTGACCCTGGATAAATCACTTAACCCTGTTGGCCTAAGTTTCCTCATCTGTAAAATGAACTTAAGAAGGAAATGGTAAACCAAAAACCCCTAAGGGAGTCACGAAGAGTCAGACACGACTGAAAATGACTAAACAACAATATTCCCTATTTAAAATGCTACAACTCCAAACTAAGTGAACCACCCTTCTCTACAATACAGGCTGCAGTACAATGGGAAAAAAGCTTTTCATACAGACACGGTAAAATGCTATACCTACATCATCATCATCTTTTGCTTTCTGCCTTGCTTCTTCAGCTTCTGCTCGAGCTCTGGCCAAAAAAAAAAAAAAAAGAAGAAGAAAAAAATGATTCAAACTGAGTTAAAGGCATCTTTTTGAAAAGTACAAAACCATGATTAAGTACTAAAAGGTTGCCACTATTTAATTGGTAATATCTCTTTCAACAAGATTTTTTAAAGGCTTATTTAACTACCCCCTTTCAGGGCAAGTTATTCTAATGCTATGCCTACAAATAAATCAAGGTTAAAGGAAAACCATGATGGAATGAATGTTTCAAATTCCATAACTAAATCCAATTTAAGGTGAAGCTATTTAAAGCAATGGCACCACTTACTTTCTAAGCTCTTCTTCCAATTCTTTGTTTTTCTCTTCCAGTTTCAGTTTGGCTTGCTTCACAGCCTCTAGTTCTCCTTGTAGCACATCCTTCTCACAGGTCAACTCATCCACTTTTGCTATCAGATCATTCTTCACTACATTCAAAGCATTTCTACATAGCAAATATTTGAAAATCATAGTTCACAATATAAATGCTAATTTTTGCACTAACAAAACCAATACTACTAAAATTAGAAGTAATGCAGGAAACTGAGTAAAAAATTTTATACCAAGTTTCTAGGATAGAGGTCTCATTTCTAAAATATATAGGAACTGAATCAAATTGATAAGAATAAGAGTAATTTCCCAACTGATAGATGGTGAAAGGATATGAATAGGTAGTTTTCAGAAGAAATCAAAGCTATCAAAAACCATGTTAAAAATGCTCCAAATCAGGCAGCTAGGTGGTACAGTGGATAAAGCACCAGTCCTGGATTCAGGAGGACCTGAGTTCAAATCCAACTTTGGACACTTGACACTTACTAGCTGTGTGACCCTGGGCAAGTCGCTTAACCCCAATTGACCCACCCCCAAAAAAAAATAAGAAAGGAAAAAGAAAAAGAAAAAAGAAATTAAGGGAATGGTTTCAGAGAAACCTGGGAAGACTTGGATGAAATGATGAGAACAATCTATTGTAAAGATATTATAAAGATAATCAGCTGTGAAAGGCTTTAGCAACTATGATCAACACAATGATCCACACCACAATTTCAAAGGATTCATTCCAGATAGAGAAGTGAAGGACTCAGGAGCACAGACCAAAGCATATTTTTTTCCTCCTTCTTTCTTTTTTTCTCCTTTTTTGGGGGGTGGGGGAGAGGGGGGGGGAATAGGAAGCAGCATGAGGAGAAACATGGATAATTTGGTAATTTGTTTTCCATGAGTACACATATTTGCTGTAAGTTTTTTTTTCCCTTGCCTCCTTAGTGAATGGGGGTAGGGTATGGGAGAAAATTTGGAATGAAAAAAAAAATAAACGTATTTTCTGTGTTTTAATAAGTAAATAAAGCAAAAATATTATGAATGCTATTTTCTAGCACATGCCACAAAAATCACATTAACATAGCATTTTAAAAAGTTATCATGTGAGATACATATCTTATGAAGAAACTGAAGCTGACAGAAGTTAAACCACTGGCTCCAAGTCCCACAACTTACTGTCAAAGCTAAGATTCGACCAAGGTCACTCCATTAGGCTTCTTTGTGTTATAGTCAAAGAAAACCAAAGCGGTGCTTGCTTTCTTAGCATTTAACTGCAATAGAACTAAATGGTAACAACAGAGGAAAACTTAAGGGTTACCCATTGCTGTTTTTGCAAACAGAAAAAATATAGGAAACAATCATGTGAAAGAAAAATTCTGGTGTATATCGTGGCCTCTTCCCATTCAGAGGAATAAGATATTAAACAAGTGGCACAATGCAAACAATGAAAACAAAGCAATTGTAAAAATAAATCTGAAAAAAAATATTTTAAGATGGTTTTAATAAAAGTACTCTTGGTGACTTGCCCTGAAAAACAACTCATGTAACCATTGTCTTTAATGAAGACATAAAGACACAAACAAATTGCAAAGGAATTTGGGAAATCTAACTTTTGGGCAAATTCTGTCCTTGCACAGAAGCCATCTTATTTTCAATCCATTTGTCTCATAAAAATACAAATTTAATGAATATTGTGGAATTGAGAAATTGACCAGACTTTAGGATGTGACAACAAGGTGGTTTAGCAGATGACTGGTCTTGGAGTCAGAAAGACTTAAGGTGAATATCATCTTCAATATTTAGTAGGCCTGGGACTTGGGGTAAGTCATTTAACCTTTCTCAGCTTCAGTCTCCCCATCTATAAAATAAGCATGGGGGCAGCTAGGTGGCACAGTGGATGAAGCACCAGCCCTGGATTCAGGAAGACCTGAGTTCAAATCCAGCCTCAGACACTTGACACTTACTACCTATGTGACCCTGGGCAAGTCACTTAACCCTTATTGGCCCTCCCCCGCCAAAGTTTTAAAATGTATAAAATAAGGATAACAATAACACTTCTACCTCACAGGGTTGTTATAAGAATGAAACTAGATATGACATGTAAAGAAGCCCAGTGGATAAGACACTTGACTTGGAGTCAGAAAAACCCAAGTTCAAACCTTGGCCTCAGATATGTATATAGCTATGTGCCAGATATAGCTATGTGACTATGGTTATGTGATTTCAACTCTGTGAGCCTCAGTTTCCTCATTTGTAAAATTAGAAAAATAGCATCTACTTCACAGGGTTGTTGTGAGGACTAATGGAATAGCATATATTAAGTGCTTAAAAAACCTTAATAATGCTATATGAATGCAAGCTATTGCTATTATCATTATAATATGTCAGAAACTGAGAAGCTATAGGTAAGCACACCACTTGGTCTCCAAGACAAGCCACCAAAACGGAGACTGACATGCATACAAAGGCCAGAAAGGAATCAAGACCTAGGGTGCACCAAAAGAAGCAAATGTATGCACTATATATATAGCATGTGCTCTAATTAGATATAGGTAAAAATGGAGAAGAGAAGAGGTGGTTGAAGTAATTGATGAAACTTTAGTTTGTTTGATTAAAATTCTGTGAATACGTACTTGGTTTCCAAGAGTTGTGTGTTTTCCAGAATAAGATTCTCAACTTCACGACCCATTCCTTCAAAACAAGAAAAAAGATAATAGTGAATTTAGTTTTAAAAATGGCTAACTTAAAACTATGCTAATCATTAATATTATTTTATATTTAACCCGTTTGTTTTTAATTTCATTTGGCAAACATCCCCATAGATTAAGCACCTATAAAACTTCCAGCACAACAGGCCACAAATTGTATTAGTTTAGCCTTCATAATTGATGTTTTCTTCCCTTTCCATAGATAATTTTTTTTTAAATCAAGAATTCTGCTAAATATCAAAACAGGAGATTGTAGTTTATATAGAGCTGACACTCAACCCAATTAACAATTAGATGAAATGATGATGATGATGATGTAAAAACATGAGTCAATTTGAATTACTAAAAATATCAATGAGGAAATGAAAGGAGTAGATCTGAAAAGCTTTATACTTTATGTTATATATATGTACTCATATACTTTGTATAATATACTTTAGATCATATGTAGATAGTATAAATTAACTTAAGGGCTTGAATTCAAATCTTTTTTTTAAAGGTAGATTATGCTTCTAATACATTAAAATACAGTTTACAAATAGAGGGAATGTTTAAACAAAAGACAGCGAAAGTGAAAAAGCTTTGCAGTACCCCAAAGCAGATGGCACCTTACCCAAGAAATTATGGTCTTAAAGCCCATGCATCCCGTGTAGAGCAAAAACAAAGAACAAGAAACGTTTCATGTAAGAAACAGTATGAGTGTAGATTACCTATATAGTTTTATGAACTTTGTGAAAAACACAGCTAATATAACAAAGACTGGGAATCACAATGGTATGGTTGGAGGACACTAATGTGAGGGCAGGGAGAAGTGATGGAGAAGGTGTTCTGTGGCTTAGGAAGATGACCTACTATTGGTAAGCCCTTTCCAGGAATGCTGCAAACTCTGAAGTCCAAACAAATATTTTTCCTATTTTGCCTTATATTGAAAATAAATATGCTTAGATTAAAGTCTGTAAATCAGTTGGTTTGTAGTAGATTTTTTTTTCATGAAAGTGTCAAATCTATTATGATCAGGTTTGGTAATTTTAGAGACATTTAAAAAATCTACATACATTACATTCAAAGAAACAACTTCCATAGTTAACTTTGTGGAAAATAAAAGTTTCCACCTGTAGCACAGTAAGAAAAATGGAGGTAAAACTATGATTAGAGGGCTCATATAAACCCCAAAAAGGTTTTTTAAAAAAGTATGTGTGTTCTGTCTCCCTTGTGTACACACAGACACAGAGACACACACCCACAACCCACATACTGCACTGACCCTGAAGTATTCAAAAGCAGTTTCTGGAAACAAAAGGCTGCAATGACAACTGCAATATTTTTAACTTCTCAGTCAGGGGGCTGTTGGGTCAAAAGACCACAAAGAGATAATTAAGGAAAGCATAGTTAAGTTAGCAAACCGCTCATGAAGAAAATATTTTTAATAGTTAAAAGGAATTTAAATATAAAACAAAAAAATGAATCAGTGTCTTCAAAGAGAAGGGGATTCACTCACTGAGATCAAATGAGATAACATTTACAAAAAGTATATAGCACAATGTCTGGCACATAGTAGCCATTATATAAATGCTTATTTCTTTCTCTTCCTTTCCCCACTAAATAATACATATTAGATAAAACGATTAGGCTCCATAAAATTTTTTTAAAAGATATTTTTAAAATAATTTAAAATTTAAAATCAGAAATAGTTTAATCTGACATCTATTTTATTCACTGTTAAGAAATGTTTTGTCTTCAGATACTGAAAAAGGCTCCAAATTTCAAATTCAAACTAAGCCTTTTAGTTAACATTTAAATACTTAAACATGCATTAACATAGTATGAAATAATTTCTTTATAAATAATTTAATAATAAAAGTACATACATGGAAGAAAGAGACTCTAGTTTAGTTTGCAAAAAAGAAAAATCCTAGCTAACCATGTTTGCTGAAATTTTTACACAAATTGGGAAAAAAGGCTTAAAAGCTGAAGAAATATGCAGGGCAAAAAATATCAGTGAGCAGAAAAATGAAGAGAATGCACTGAATGACAACAGCAGCCAAGAACGCCTAGCTGTAGAAGCAGCAAGTTGAATGCATTTAAAAACATACACACCAGAATATTCCCCTGGGTAAGCAGCCCAAGAGAAAAGACATTGGAGAATCTCAATTAGCTTATTTTAGGAGACTAATAACTAAGCTCACATTAATTTCAAATGAGAGAGAAAAGAAATGGTTAACCAAACCGGATATTAACAGATGGCACTATAGCCCCAAAACATTCAAGATGTAATATGGAAAACACATTCATATATTGTACTCTGTGAAATGTATAGTTAATAAAAACATACTTCCAATAAATATTTCTATTGAAATAAATTTCCAAGATATGATTAACATGAATAAATAGATAAGAAAAGTATCATTTTAAATGAAACACAATGTTTCTTCCATTCCAAAAGCAATACAAACCTAATGGAAATTTGGATAGCCCGGGTTTCATTAAAATTCTTAAACGAAACATAATCTTAGGTTAGGTTTTTTGTTTTTCATAGGCAGAAACCCATCATTTTTGATGGTGGGAAGGACGATTTAAAAAATATACCCTTGGGGCAGCTAGGTGGCACAGTGGATAGAGCACCGACCCTGGATTCAGGAGTACCTGAGTTCAAATGCGGCCTCAGATACTTAACACTTACTAGCTGTGTGACCCTGGGCAAGTCACTTAACCCCAATTGCCTCACTAAAAAAAATAAAAATAAAAAATATACCCTTGCATAGTTTTGGAAGAGAAGATCTGATAACTTACAAAAACTTAGCAGAGTAAAAGATACTCATCTATTTGAATCAAGATAAAGGATACACACCTTCTCGTTTGACTTTTATATTATTAGAAAGTGATCAAGCAAAATGACCTAGTTATCAAGGGGATGGTAGTTTAAGGAAATCTATAGGCTAGTATATGCAAGGGGCAGATGGATTGATATCAATCTATCAGACAGTGAAAAATGTTTTGTAACTTGTCATTTCTAGCTTTCTTATTTAAAGCACTCTTGATTTGTTTATCAATTCAGAGTTGCTAAAAAGGACTAAAATCTAAGAACTATTATTTATCAACCACCAAACACCTGGAAAATTAGGCTCATTAACCAAAAAGGTAAAGGTATAAACACAACACTTAAGTTTAAACTTTCTTGAGCCATAGGAAATATAGATCTAGAGGCAAGCTATTATTTTCCCGTTAAAGAGTATTTGCTAAATGGAAAACCAAGTTTTCCATTATTATGTTTAAAAAAAATTTTCCAGTCTTATGATTGTTGTTGTTGTTGTTGTTGTTTTTAGTGAGGCAATTGGGGTTAAGTGACTTGCCCAGGGTCACACAGCTAGTAAGTGTTAAGTATCTGAGGCCACATTTGAACTCAGGTACTTCTGACTCCAGGGCCGGTGTCTATCCACTGCGCCACCTAGCTGTCCCCCGGTCTTATGTTTAAAAAAAAGAAATCAAACTACAATATTTGATCATGTCATTTAAGTTGCTTCAGTAATTATTTTTAAAGAAAATCTATATTTTCAGAAGATAAATTTTAAAATCAGAATGTTACTTATTTAAAATATTTATTATCTTTAAGAATGAGAGCTCTTGTAAAATAAGGAAGACAAATACATCTTCAAATAAAGCTAGTCTTTGGATTTATTCAAGAGTGGTTTTTGTTTAAGACCTCCATTATCACAAATATCACCTTCACAATAAGCTATGAGAGTTGTAGCAGCCCTTATAGGGGAGTAATCGGGTTCAGAAGGCTTTATACATTCACAAATTTGGAAACTCTTTTTCTGACCAGTAAAAAAAGAATTTTTTTGCGCAAGCTGCCATACCCAGTAAATCTGCTCCTTCATCTACATCTCCAATCAAGCCAGAGCCAGCTGAAGATAATTCTTCAAAGAGAGATTCTGTATTTCTGTCAAAAGCTTTATTCTCTATACCTTTGGTAGGAGTACTGTGCAAAAGAAAAACAAACAATTATGGTCTTTTACAACACTGTAAAATGGATATTTGAGCTACATTATTTGGGAATAAAACAATTATTTAATTTCAATATAACATAAATGATTATTGGGTAGGTCCTTTCTAAGTTTGGACTTTTAGTTCAGAGAATTTATTAAATATTAGTCAACATTTGCAGGGAGTTAGGAACAAGAGAATGAGGTTTCCACAAAAATCTATCAGGATAATTGTCTTAAGATGTGCAGAAATTTAGACTTAAACAATGAATGAAAGAAATTATCCCAAAGCCTTGAATTTTAGTGTAATTTCAAATATACAGTATTAACTAATTCTTATTTTATCAGTCCCACAAATAAATAATCTACCTAGGGAGAGTGCCACACAAGATGATGTCTTTCCTCTGTTAATCATTGATTGTGATTATCACATATAATAACATAAGGAGATTAGGGAAGACATGCAGAAGCAATTAGGAAACACTGCTAGCTGTCCTGAATGAAACACCTCCCTTACCACCAACTTGTTGCTTCACTGAACCCACGATTAACCCTGAGTTGTCATTTTCTACATCTCTACATTGCCCTGGAAGGGGCAGCTAAGTGGTGCAAAGGATAGAACACTGGGCTTGGAGTCAGGAAGATGAGTGTTCCTGAGTTCAAATCTGGCCTCAGACACTTACTAGCTATTGACCCTGGGTAGGTCACTTAACCCTGTTTGCCTCAGTTCCTCATCTGTAAAGTAAGCTGGAGAAGGAAATGGTAAATCAGGATCTTTGCCAAGCAAATCCCAATGGAATTATGAAGAGCCAGACATGACTGAACAACAACAACAACCAGACACTGTCCTGATCCTTGCATCCACTAGTAGCTGACAAATGACAAATGTATAAAGCAACCAATAGGCAGTTTTCTTACGTACAAAAGAGTTCAGTTTCAGGAATAACAGGAACAGGAATTCATTAACTTAATTTAACTAGGCAGCTAAGTGTTGTAGTGGATAGTGTTGCACCTACTAGTCAGGAAGACTTCAGTTTAAATTCTGCCTTGGATACTTCCCACTTATGTGCTCCTAGGCAAGCCAGTAACCTTCTCTCAGTCTCATTTTGCTCCTCTGTAAAATAGGGGTAATTAATACCACCTGCTTCTGAGGATGGTTATGAGGATCAAACAAAACCACTTGTAAAAACCACTGCCCCCCCCCCCCGGGGTGCACAGCTAGGTGGCACAGTGGATAAAGCACTGGCCCTGGAATCAGGAGTACCTGAGTTCAAATCCAGCCTCAGACCCTTGAAACTTACTAGCTGTGTGACCCTGGGCAAGTCACTTAACCCCCATTGCCCTGCAAAAAAAAAAAAAAACAAAAAAACCCAAAACAAAAAAAAACCCAACACTTGGAGGGGTTTGCCATTTCCTTCTCCAGCTCATTTTACAGATGAGGAAACTGAGGCAAGCAGGGTTATGACTTGCCCAGGGTCACCCAGCTAGTAAGCACCTGAGGTAAGATTTGAACTCAGGAAAATGAGTCTTCCTGATTTCAGGCCCAGTATTCTATCTATCCACAGTGCCATCTGGTTGCCCCACCACAACTATTGTCATTGTTAGTCCATAGCAAAGTACCTGAATTTCCCCTTGTAGAATTAAATATGTAAAAACTGACTGAAGGCAGGATGCTTGTAGAAGGAAAAAAAGAATATAAGTATCTCATGCCTTTGTTGCATTTAAATGAAAGGGCTAAGTAACAGAAGCAATATCCTGAAGTACCTTGAGCCTTTATATCCACTGAGCTCTTTATCCATATCCAGCTCAGGAGTGGATTCAATGATTGCTTGCACTTCTGATTTATCTTCATTTTCATTAGAGCCTGAGAAAAGAATAATTTTTATGTAAGCATTAGCCATGAGTATATCATGTAACTATGTCTGCATATTATCATTAAGTTACAAATATTTTTAAGAGTTCTCTTGAACTTTCACATTCCAAAGAACACAAAGAATTAGAGTATACTTGACATGTTTTATCAGAGGTGAGATCAAAACAGAGAAAAGAAAACACAAGTTACAGCCTCTCTAGCTTCTTCAGGGTACAAAAGGCTGGGTATCCCAAGCCAAAACTTCCCTCCTTGCATCCCTCCTTCTCCTTCCTTTCCCTACCTCTGTCATTTTTTAAGGCTGGTTTAAGGTTATCCACCACCATGACTTTGCTTGCTACTGGGTAAGATAAGTTTTTGTTTAGCACTGATACAGGCCACAACCAAAGCCTCATTTTTAAACTGGCATTCTCACTCAACCACAGATGCTACAGAAAGAAAACTAGGAGACACTTACCAATCGACACACTCCTAGTATCTTGAGCTACCTGTACTTCAATATGCTTGCCTATCTCTGATTTATCTGCAGCCTTCAAATATCCTTCATTGTCTTCCTTCAAAGGAGTATCAGGAGGAATTGCTGCAACATCTGAAGCAGCTGTTGATGCTGGAGTAGTTGCCTTTGATCCTCCTTGGCTAATATCAGAAAGTTCATCCTAAAAATTGTAAACATACTTTGTAAATACATTTGAATAACTCAGTCTTACTTTGAATGGGTATATAAAAATGTTGGAAAGTCAAGTTACCCAGAGAATTCTCCAATAAAATGCTCATTTATTTATTTTTGGTGAGGCAATTGGGGTTAAATGACTTGCCCAGCTAGTGTTAAGTGTCTGAGGCCAGATTTGAACTCAGGTCCTCCTGAATCCAAGGCCAGTGTTCTATCCACTGTACCACCTAGCTGCCCCCAATAAAATTTTAAAATATCAAATTATTGAATTAGAGTCACAGAAAACTGAAAAGACAACATTAAATAATATTCACAGATTTTTTTAAACAATCAAGAAATAAGTAGTATATTACTAATGAAAACACAGAAGAAGTGGAGTCAAAGATACTATATTGAAGAAATATATGACTGGAAAGGAGATGGACCAGTGTAACGATTGGAATGACACCACCTGCTGGAGACTTACTGTAGAAAAGCTCCGCCATGAAAGGAAGGTCTTTGAGGGCAAGACCATGTGTCTTTTCTTTGGCGTCAGGAAGTGACGTTTGCTGGAGGGAGGAAGGAGGAAGAGCCTGGCGCTCTGACTGGGGCTCTTTCCTGAGGACTCTAGTGGAGAAGGGAGTGAGAAATGTGCTTTCCCTTTAATAAATAGATAGATGAACGTAGGCCTTTTTCTCTCTCTCTACCAAATTCTTATTCTCCTTAATAAATGCTTAAAAGTCTAACTCTTGCTAAAGCTTAGAATTTATTGGCGACCACTCATTAGATATTTTAGACAGTAAAGCTAGAATTTTAGCTTTATCACCAGCTATGTATTATTATCATTGTCATCATCCTCATTTAGTGTGAGAGTAAAGGGATGATAACCAAACGTACTGCCTGAGTGTTCCAGTTTCACCCATATAATGGCAAGAGATACATGCTCCGACCAAAGGGGGGTAATTCCCTGTGTTGATTTTACAGGATGACAAATCCCAGGATCCTAAAAGATGAAAAAGCATGAGGGGCAGCTAGGTGGCACAGTACATAGAGTACTGGCCATGGAGTCAGGAGGACCTGAGTTCAAATCCAACCTCAGACATTTGATATTAGCTGTGTGACCCTGGGCAAGTCACTTAACCCCAACTGCCTCACCCCTCCAAAAAAAGATGAAAAGGAATGAGATCTCCACTAGGAGAGGTAGTAGCCCATCAATGAGAGCACAGATGTGAAGTATAGAAGCAGACATATTCAATCTGATCAAGTAATGTGTTTGTGTGTGTGTGTCTATGTGTGTGTAGTTGAAAATAAATACATTCTGATGGTTTTAGGTAGATACTGCTTATTATTTTAAGGAAAGCTCCAGCTATTCCTATGCTCTCTAGTATTTTTAATAGGAATGAGTGTTGTATTTTGTCAAATGATTTCTCTGCATCTATTGAGATATGTAACCGGGATTAAGTTAGGTGCATTCCCAATAAGATCAAGGGTGAAACAGGGATGTCCATTATCATCTCTATTATTTAATATTGTACTAGAAATGTTAGCTATAGCAATATGAGAAGGAAAAGGAATTAAAGGAATTAGACTAGGCAAGGAGGAAACAAAACTTTCATTCTTTGCAGATGATATGATGGTATACTTAGAGAATTCTAAAGAATCAACTAAAAAAAAATTACTTTAAACAATTAATAACTTTAGCAAAGTCAGAGGATATAAAATAAACCCACATAAATCATCAGCATTTCTATACGTGACCAACAAAGCTCAGCAGCAAGAGATAGAAAAAGAAATTCCATTTAAAGTAACAGTTAACAATATAAAATACTTGGGAGTCTACCTGCCAGGACAAACCCAGGAACTCTATGAATACAATTACAAAACACTTATCACACAAATAAAATCAGATCTATGTAATTGGAAAATTATCAATTGCTTATGAATGGATAGGCCAAGCTAATATAATAACAGTGACAATTCTACCTAAATTACCTATTCAGTGACATACCAATCAGACTACCTAAAAATTATTTTCTAGAGTTAGAAAAAATAATAATAAAATTCATCTGGAAAAACAAAAAGTCAAGAATATCAAGGGAACTAATGAAAAAAAAAATGCACAGGAAGGTGGGCTAGCCGTACCAAATTTGAAGCTATACTATAAAGCAGCAGTCATCAAAACTATTTGGTACTGGCTAAGAAATAGAGTGGTGGATCAATGGAACAGGTTAGGCACAGGAGACACAGTAGTAAATGACTATAGTAATCTACTGTTTGATAATCCCAAAGACTCCAGCTTTTGGGATAGGAACTCAGTATTTGACAAAAACTGCTGGGAAAACTGGAAGATAGTATGGAAGAAACTAGGTATAGACCAACATCTTACACCTTATACAAAAATAAGGTCAAAATGGGTTCAAGATTTAGACATAAAGGGTGATACCATAGATAAATTAGGCAAGGAAGGAACAGCCAAACTTTTTTTTTGCTATCAGACCTATGATTTCATTAAGAAGTAGAGAGGTGGGGCAGCTAGGTGTCGAAGTGGATAGAGCACCAGCCCTGGAGTCAGGAGGACCTGAGTTCAAATCCAGCCTCAGACACTTAACACTTACTAGCTGTGTGACCCTGGGCAAGTCACTTAACCCCAATTGCCTCGCCAAAAAAAAAAAAAAAGTAGAGAGGTCCCAATGAGGAACTTCTAGCAAAGCAGATCAGCAGCTTCTTGGAAACTTCTAATCTTAGCTGTGTGAGGCTGAGACAATGGTCTCCAGGGACCCAAGGCCAGTATGTGGCAGAGGCAGGTCTGGAGCCCAGTCTTCAGGATTCAAATGTCCCTGGGTTTAATTTTCTCCATGGAGATGATACCCTGCTCTCTCTCTTTCTATTGCCCTTGCCTTTCTCCTGAGTTTTGGCGGTCTGTGTCCAACTGCCTATTAGACATTTCAAAGTGAATGACCCATAGGCATTTCAAACACATGTCCAAACAAAAAGCATTGTCTTTTCTCCAAAACTCACCTCTCTTCTGAACTTCCTTGTTTCTGCCAAGTGTACTACCATCCTTCCAGTCCCCCAGGGTCACAGAGTTATTCTTAATTCTTACACACTCCACATATTCAATCAGTTGCCATATCATGTCATTTCTGCCTCTAAAACATCCCTTTAAAATCTGTTCCCTTCTGTACACTCACACAGTCAACAGCCTGGCTGCCCTAGACTGCTACAATAACCTCTCAACTGGTACTCCCTGTCTCAAGTCTCCTTAACTTCAATCCACTCCGCATACAGCTGATAAAATAATCTTCCTAAAGCATAAGTCTGATCATATCACTCCAACCCCCTCCCCTTTCCAACCTGCCTAGAAATAAACCCTAGTGGCTCTTAATTGTCCCTAGGATCAAACATAAACCTCTCTGTTTGCCCTTAACAACCTGGCCTCAACCTAGCTTTCTAGCCTTATTAAGCATTACTCCTTTTCCCGACTCTTCAGTTCAGCCAAAACGGCCTTCTGGCTGATCATCCTCTGCGTCTCTGCACTAGCTCTCTGCTACCCTGGAAAGGAAGGCACTCCCTCCTCACGAACACCTCTTAGAGCCCCTTCTTTCCTTCAAAAATCAAGCCAAGTGCCACCTTCTATAAGAAGCCCTTTCTCATCCCCATAGCTGTCAGTTCCTCCTCCGATTCGCTCTCTCCTCCCCTCCTCTCTCCCTTCTCCTCCCCCTTCTCTTTCCCTCTCTGTCTCTAACTCTGTCTCTCCCTCCCTCCCTCAGTAAACTCCTTGAGGGTGGGGACCATTTTACTATTACCTTCATTTCCCCAGCATGGTGCTTATCAAGACTGATGGTGAAACATCACTCCGAATTCTGCAGGAGAACACAAGCTAGCTATATGAAAGCTGGGATTTTCTTTTTTTTTTTTGTCTTAATATTTCTAAATTCCTGGCAGTGTTTACACATGACAGGTACTTTAATAAATGCATATTAACTGAATCACTCATTGATATTAACTTTTTCTATAATATATCCCTTAAATATCTTGATCCCTTCATTCTTACCTCAGTCACACAGAGATAATCACAAACTAAATCTCAACATTACCCACAAGGTCCAGAACTTCCGTAATTAGAAATTCAGACATTCCCCTATCTGATCAGAGCCTCCTGTCATTCCAACTCTACCTATGACTCACCCCTCTTAAATCTAGTCTTCACTCACTGAGACCTCCAATCCCTCTATCCCTTACCCCAGCTATGACCTAACTTTCCAATCTCCAACTCCACACTGTACTCTGCTCTTGAATCCTTGCCCCCATTAGTTTTGGCTAATCTCCTGCCAAACCTCAGCTCCAGATTACTTGCACCATCTATTTCCTGTTCCTAATGAAGAGCTGCTGAAGTCTCACAGCCAGGCTCGCCAGGTACACTGCAAAGTCATTTTATCCAACCTCAACCTGGGCTCTTTCTCCCAATGGAGGAATAAAAGGCAGTTCTTTTATCCCTCCACTTTTTTTTCTAGGCTTCGGCTGCCTTTCTCCTTCCTTCCAGCCATGCAGCCTTTTCCTCACACTGGCTGAGTTCCCCCTAGAATGTTCATTTTGAGAAAAGGCCCAGACTAACCACCCTTCATTCTCCAGACTTTACCACCAAGCCTCTCCTCCCTTCCCAAACCCTTCTGTGTTAGCTTCTTTTTACGTGTTACAGATTTTATGTATCATACTCCTTGATTAGAATGTAAGCTCTTTGGGGGGCAAAGACAATCTTTATTTTTATTTCTATCTATATCCCCGTGTTTAGCACATAGTAAACACTTAAATGTTTGTTGGACTTGACTTCATCTCGCTCCCCACAGAAGCCCTTCTCTTCTCCCCTCGAGTCTCTTGCACCTCCCCTACTCTCTCAGCTACAATATTGCCTCTCACTTTACTGAGAAAATTAAGGCTCCCTCCTATCCTATTCTCATCCCCAAATCCCTTGACACATTAGGGCCCACCTAGTTGGTCATTGGAAGAGCTAGGATTCACACCCACATATATATTCAGGTTCTCCATCCAATGTTACATAGCATTAACAAAATGTCTGTCTACTCTGATGACCTATGTGGGGCATTAATGATCAATTGATATAACCACTGGCCTAACCCAATATAGTGAAACCCTATGGAAAGTTGGTCCACAGGGTCAAAAAGTCAGACCTGACTGATCAACTGAACAACAAATATTTTTTCCTGGAGGCAATAAGAAGCCACTGTAGTTTACTGAGTAGGAAAGTAACATGACTGGACCTGAACTTCAGGAAAATCATGTTAATGTCTGAATAGAGGATGGACTGGAGTAGGGAGAGACTGGAAAAAGGCAGAGCCACCAGCAGGGTACTGTAGTAATGAAGGTATGAGGCAATGAAGGCCTGCATTAGAATGATGGCAGTACTAGAGGATACAACAGTGTCTATTCCAGAAATGTTGCCAAGGGGAAATCAAGAGGCCGTGATGACAGCTGGAGACGGGGTCTGGGTGGAGGAGGGTATTGAGAGATGGTGGTAACCTCTAGGTTGTGAGCCTGTGGGACTGGGATGATGATATTGCATTCCATCTTTCCTATTAAGGGAAGACAAGAGAGGAAAGGGTTTGGAGCCAAAGATGGGGAGTTTTGTTTTAGACAAGGTCAGTTTAAGATGTCTGAAAGGCAACTGAAGATTTGAGATTAGAGGTCCACAGAGAGGGGTTGGGGCAGGAAAGGTAGATTTCAGAATCATCAGCACATTGATGAAATCCATGGGAGGTGATAAAATCACCAAATGAAATGGTATAGAAGTAGTATAGGAGAAGAGAAGAGGGCCCAGGACAGACCCCTGAGGGACCCCTATGGTGAGCAATCAGATAGGTATGGTATCCTGAAAATCTAGAGAAGAGAGCATCAAGAAGGAGAGAGTGTCAGAGGCTGTAGAGAGGGCAAGAAGAACGAGGATTGAGAAGGGGCCATTGGATTTAGCAACTGAGAGGTCATTAGTAATTTTGGAGAGAGCAGTTTCTGTGTAATGATAAAGCTGGAAACCAGACTGTAAGGGAATGAAGCAGAATGAGAGGAGAGAAAGTGGAGGCACCTAGACCTTTCTGAGGAGTTTAACTACAAAGGGTAGAATAGAGAACAAAATGATAATTATGTGAGGATTTTTTCAGAATAGGGGAGATGTGGGCATATTTGTAGGCAGTAGAGAATGAGCCAGTAGAGGAGAGACTGAAAACCAATGAAAGAATGTCCTCCATTGGAGGACAAAAGATGGAATTACAACACTTGAACTGAGGGGTTAGCCTTGGTAAGGAGTGAGGCCAATTCATCATGTGAGATGGGGGTGAAGGAGGAGCTAGTGGCAGAAGGCACCTGAGGATAGGAGATGAGGAAGAAAGGACAAGATGGTAAAGTGCCTCAATTTTTTCTGTACAATATAAGGCAAGGATCCCAGCTGTGAGAGTTTGAAGAGGGATGAGAAGGTTTGGAATAGATGGTGTGGAGAGTGGGACAGTAAGTATAGCAGTTGAGGTTGTGTAATATAAATATGCAGTGGGGGAGGGGGGGAAAGCTAGGTGGTGCAGTAGATAAAACAGAGGTGTTGGATTCAGGAGCACCTGAGTTCAAATCTGACCTCAGACACCTAACACTTACTAGCTGTGTGACCTGGGCAAGTCACTTAACCCTCATTGCCCCGCCCCCCCCCCCCAAAATGCAGTGGACACAGAACAGTTTCATGATTTCCTCCATCTTCATTCAGCAACGTGTATAAGAGAGAATGTAACAAATGGTGATAGTGATAGGCTGATGGTTGACTGGACATAATGGTTAAGTTTCCTGAGGATTAATTAGGCTATTATGCAGTTGTTCTTGTAGCTGTTATTTTTTTTTTAACCATACTTTATTTTTGTTTCAGTGTGAAGGATCTGTCTCACGATGCAGTGGATTGATCTTTATGAAACCCTGGGCCTGTCCACACAAATAGCCTCTGCAATAACTCTGACAGTGATTAAGTGTGTTCTTTAAGAAATACAACTTTTTAAAAAAATGTCCTTGGAATGACAGCCATGCTTAAAAATTATAGATTTCAAAACACAACAAGAGAGAGTAATGAAACACTTTATGACATGAAAACTAGCTAGCACTCAACTGTCAAAGAACTAAAGATAAAGAAATCAGCTCAATCCAATTTCATCTAGTCAATCCTTCTGGGCCAGCCTATTGTCAATAGAAATGTACTTGTGTGTATGTTTGTATACATACATACAACACACATGTGCATTACACACATGCATTAAACCATATCTAAATTAATACTTTCCCCAAATAATTTGCATACCACCACATCTCCTTTTTATATGAGGAAGGAGAAGCAGAAAATACACGGGAAATATTTCATATCACCTTCACTGGTAATGTTTAAAATTTTTCTAATGGCAAAACCTCCCAAACTATTCTCATTTCATTACCATATTTATTATTACAGTATATTTTCCAAAATATTTTTGTAATATTTGTGTCGCTTCAGTTATTGTAGTAAACGATGCCACAAAATTCTCAAAGCTTAAAGTAACTTCAAGAAATTTAACTTAAAAAATGACTTTCATTTGGTGTTGTCAGGGTTTTTTGGGGGGGAGAAAGGCAGAAAGGGTGATACTGTAAAAAATTAGATTATTAGTGTTATAATACCTTCCCAAATTTAGGAACTGCTGATTGAGTATTTTAAATATATTTAATTATGCTGATGAAAAATCTAATAATAATAATCACTCACTGTAGAGCAGTAGGAATAAAGTCCAACTACTATATACAGATTCAAATGAGAAAATTCAGTCTAACAGAAATAATTTCCAAACTTATTCAAGTAAAGTAGAAAGAAAAAACTTCAAGGTGAATGTGAGTTATGTTCAGACATTCTCTTTTCTGTATGCTAAGCACATCCACACAAGAATGCAGCACGCATTGCCCATTAACTTGACACAAAACCTAACAAATCAGTCTCCTATCAGTATTTCTGCTGAAGCGATTCAAAGGTCAGCAATTTTTAAATTTCACAGAAGGTGCAGACAATATCACTTTAGCATATGTTAAACTTGTTTCCTTTTGCTGGTTAAATACAACTTCCAGACAAACAATTTGAAAACATTTTGTATACTTCACTGAATGGTAACAATAAATGAAAGTAATAGTTTAAAAATAAAAAGTCAAAGGTCTTAGCAATAACACCTCTTCTTTACTTTAGCCCCTTTTCCTACTTTGGTAATAACTAAGAAATACTGAGAATTTCAAAGTCATAGGCATCAAAACAGTTTATTAATACTGCTAAAACACTAATGTTAGGCAATTCAAATGACAATGGAATTTCATTTTACTAATTTCTAGACCTTGAGATTTTAGACTGTATATAATAATCATATAAAGGAAAAGTGAAAATGAAAAGGGCTCTGATCTCCATCTTGGACGAAAAGTTAATATAAGAATGGTGCACAATACTACTGAATTGTAGAAATTACAAGAAGTGCTACATGTAGATTTTCATATCTTCTTTTATCCCATTCTAATTTCTTCTAATAATCTCCATTTAGGCAACCTGAATCAGTATTTTTACAAGCTAGGAGAATGACCTAAATGTACTTATAATAGGAATATAAGTCCTGTAAAACATAGAAGGAAGATTCTAATAAGTCAATATTTGTCAAGATAATTACAAACTGTGATTAGTTTCTGATTTCCAGTTTCCTCTGAAATTTTTGTCAAATTGTAAGTTCTTACCTCAAAAGCTTGGATCTTTGGTTTCATAAAACACTAGATTACTATGGTCATTTACTACTGTGTATTGTGAGCCTAATTTATTCCACTGACCTACCACTTTATTTCTTAACCAGTACCATACTGTTTTGCTCATTATTGTTTTGTAATATAGTTTGAAATCTGGAACTGCAAGGTCATCATCCTTAACTTTTTTTTTCATTGATTCCACTGATATTCTTGATTTTCTGTTCTTCCAGAGAAATTTTGTTATTATTTTTTCTAGCATAATAAAATAATTATTTGACAGTTTGATTAGTTTGGCACTAAGTAAATTAATTTAGGTAGAACTGTCATTTTTATTATACTGACTTGGCGTCTTCACAAACAATTAGTATTTTTCTAATTCTTTAAATTTGTCTGTATTTGTGTGAAGTGTTTTGTAACTGTGCTCATATAATTCCTGGGTTTCCTTAGAAAATAGACTCCCAAGTATTTTATATTGTGTGCGGTTATTTTAAATGGAATTTCTCTATCACTTGCTACTGAGTTTTGCTAGTGGTATATAATAATGCTATAATTTATGTAGGTTTATTTTATATCATGTAACTGCTGAAGTTGTTAACTGTTTCAACCAGTTTTTCAGTTGATTCTCCAGGGTTTTCTAAGTATGCCATCATATCATCTACAAATATTAAATTGTTTCGTCATTACCTATTTTTTTTCTTGCCTTATTGCTATAGCTAGCAATTTTAGTACAATTTGAATAGTAGTGGTGATAACAGATACCCTTTGCTTCACTCCTGACCTTACTGGGAAGGCTTCAAGTTTATTCCTATTAGAGATAATGCTTGCTCTTGGCTTTGGATAGATACTACTTATCATTTTAAGAGCGACTCAATTGATTCTTATGCTTTTTAACAGGAATGTTTTTTAATAGGAATGGGTAATATATATTGTCAAAAGCTTTTTTCTGCATTTACTGAGATAATCATACTTTCCTTTGGTTTTGTTATTGATATGGCCATTTATGCTGAAAGTTTTCCCAATATTAAACTAGCTCTGCATTCCTTGTATACATCCCACCTGGTCATTGGTCATAGTGTATGATCTTTGTGATATATTGCTGTAATCTCCTTGCTAGTATTTAATTTAAAATTTTTGCATCAATATTCATTACAGAAATTAGTCTATAGTTTTCCTTCTGTATTTGCTCTCCCTGGATTAGGTATCAAAACCATATTTGTGTCATAAAAGTAATTTAGTAGGACTTCTTTACCTATTTTTTTCAAATAATTTATATAGCATTGTGATTAACCATTTCTTAAATGTTTGGTAGAGTTCACTTGTAAATCTATCTGGTTCTGGGGATTTTTTCTTAGGGAGCTCACTGATGGCTCATTGATGGAATACTATTTTTCTATAAGAATGATGAGCAGGATGGTTTCAGAAAAACCTGGAAAGACTTATATGAACTCATATAAAATGAAGTAGAACCAACTACACAGTAGCTGCAATACTGTAAAGATGATCAACTGTGAAAGACTTAGCGACTCTGCTCAAGACAATTCCAAAGGACCTGTGATGAAAGATGCTATCCACCTCTAAAAAAGATGTGATGAACTCTGAATGCAGAGTGCAGTATACTTTTTTACTACGTTTTTATTGTTTTGTTTTACAACAAAGATAATGTGAAAATGTTTTGTGTGACTTCACATGTACAATCAATATCAAATTGTTTGTCTTATAAAAAAGGGAGGAATATAACCTATATTAAATTGTTGGCCTTCTCAATGACGGGGGTGGGGAGGGAGAGAATTTGAAACTCAATTTTTTTTTAAATGAATGGTAAATATATATATTTTTTTACATATAAGGTATTTTATTTTTTCCATTACATGTAAAGATAGTTCTCAACTTTTGTTTATACAAGCTTTACAATTTCAGATTTTTCTCCCTCCCTCCTTCCCTCCCTCCCCCCTCCCCCAGACAGCAGGTAATCTGATATAGGTTATATCTATATAGATATAGATATATCTATACACACATATATATACACACACATAATAACATTAATCCTATTTCTGCATTAGTCCTGTTATAAGAGAAAAAATCAGAGTAATGATGAAAAACCTCAAAATAGAAAAAAAAAAAGCACCAAAAACATTCAGCATCTATACTCCACAGTTCTTTTTTTTTCCCCTTGGATTTGGAGATCCTCTTCTATCATGAGTTCCCTGGAACTCTTCTGTACCATTGCATTGGTGAGAAGAATATAGTCCATCACAGTAGATCAACACTCAATGTTGATGATACTGTGTACAATGTTCTTCTGGTTCTGCTCATCTCACTCATCATCAGCTCACATAAGACCCTCCAGGTTTCTCTGAACTCTTCCTGCTCATCATATCTTACAGCACAATAGTATTCCATTGTATTCATATACCACAACTTGTCCAGCCATTCCCCAATTGATGGGCACCCCCTCAACTTCCAATTCCTTGCTACCACGTAAAGAGCAGCTATAAATATTTTTGTACATGTGGGTCCCTTTCCCCTTTCCATGATTTCTTTGGGCAAAAGACCTAAAAGTGGTATTGCTGGGTCAAAGGGTATGCACAGCTTTATCGCCCTTTGGGCATAATGGTAAATAATTTTAACATGTAATTAGGAAATATTTAATGAAATAAAAAAAATTTTTTAAAGAATATTACAAATTATTGGACAGGACAGAGTATTCAAAAAGGAGGAAAAAAGTCAGGAAATATACTGAAAAGCGCCCACTAAACAGATGGGGAAAAAATTATAGTGAAAAATTGGAGGACAGCTTAAGATTAAATATTAAAGAATGGTGTTCCTTCCAAATCAAAAGGCAATCCAAGTCAAAGACAAAAGGTACTCAGAGTTTTACAAAAGCACTAGTTTAAAGGAGATGACTTCAAGCACTTCACTGATTTTTTTCTTTTTACCTTTATTCTTCTAATAAATGTTTAGGGTTACTTTTTGCCTTTCTCTCTCATTTCTTTTAAAGATAATTTCAGGGGCAGCTAGGTGGCGCAGTGGATAGAGCAGTGGCCCTGGAGTCAGGAGGACCTGGGTTCAAATGCGGCCTCAGACACTTAACACTTACTAGCTGTGTCACCCTGGGCAAGTCACTTAACCCCAATTGCTTCACCAAAAAAAAAAAAAAAAGATAATTTCAATAGTCTAAGGATGGAAGGATGTTGTAGGAGGAAAAGTTTAATCTGTTCTTTTCTCTGGCACAATGAAGCACTCAGGAGATTAGCTTTACTTTCAGCAGATAATAGCAATAGTTACATTGAGGATACTTTGAGAGCCCTTCCTCCCACAGCAAGCTAAAATGTCTTCAGCCTGTCTAAGAAGCTCCAAGAAAAAGGGAAGGTAATCCTATAGCCCTGGGGACGATCTCTCCCTCTAAGGTGGCTGTTTGTCCAGCCTGTAACCTGTGGCCCCGAGTATCCACCTGAAGCAAGCTGCTTATTAACCCTAAGCTGAAAATCTGGGCTGGCAGCTTGATCCAATTCTCTCAGACTACCACAGAGGAATTTAGTTGCTGTCTCCCAAGTCTTTGTTGAAGTAAAGCTAAAGATGTGTCGTGTGTGTCCAAGAGCATTCTTTAAGTTATTCTTTGTTTAATTCATTATCTGTTAAAGGCCAAGTCTGGCCACCACACGTGAGAAATATTTCATTTGACTCCTAGTGGTTTTCCCTTGCTCCAATCTCTCTATCCCTCCAACCCACTCAGCATATCAGATTACTTTCCCTAAAATAACCCTTTCTAGGGGGCAGCTAGGTGCCTTAGTGGATAAAGCCTGGCCTTGGATTCAGGAGGACCTGAGTTCAAATCCAGCCTCAGACACTTGACACTTAAATAGCTGTGTGACCCTGGGCAAGTCACTTAACCCTCATTGCCCTGCAAAAACAAACAAAACAAAAATAAAATAAAATAACCCTTTCTTTCTGTTGCTACTCAATGGCCTTGCCCACTCACCACCCTCACACTAACTTCAGAAGACCACTGCCACCCCTGTCTGGGGCGGCAAGGTGGCACAGTGGATAAAGTGCCAGGTGTTGAGCCAGGAAGACTCATCTTCCTGAATTCAAACTGGGCCTCCAACACTTACTAGCTGTGTGGGCAAGTCACTTGACCCTGTTTGCCTCAGTTTCCCCATCTGTAAAATGCGCTGGAGAAGAAAATGGCAAACCACTCCAGTATTTTTGTCAAGAAGACCCCAAATGGATCATGAGGAGTCAGACACAACTGAAAATAACTAATAACACCCCTACTATCTTCACTACTCAAAATGGAGCCCTTGGAAGGCAGAGAGGAGAAACTGGGAGCATTTAGAAAATTGGCAAGTTCAGAAGATGAGAAAGAAAATTCAAGAAAATAAATATTTATTAAGTGCCATGGACACTTGAGACACAAATTAAACATTTTCTGTCCCTAAAGAGCTTACAGGCTATTGGGTGAATGTCACATGTACATAACTAAATAAAAGTTCAAGAAATGTGAGGAGGGAGCAAGCACTAACCACTTGGAAGAATAAGGAAGACTTTACAGGAAAATCAGGAAATGAACTAGCCTTGAAGAAAAACAAGGCTTCTGAGAAAAGGCTGCAAGAATGAGGAAATAGCTTGTACAAATGCACAGAGACAGTAGATTAATTTTGGGGAACAATGGCAATGCGAATAGAATGTAAAGATCATGAAGTTGGAAATAATTTGAAAGAAGGTTGGAAAGGTAGATGGAGACCAGACTATAGAGGTTTTTAAAACCTAGGATGAGGATTTTGTATTTTATCTTATAAGCAAAGAGGAATCACTAAAGTTTTCTGGGCAGACATAACTTGGAGAAAGATTATCTTGCTAACTATACATAATGAATCCAAGACAGGAGAGACTAGAAACAGAGAGCCCCATAGCTCATATAATACCTTATATTACAGAGAGTAGAGAGAAGGATGTGAGAGATAGTATAGAAATAAGTGATAAGACCTGCACCATAATGTATATGATGGATGAGGGAAAGGGAAATACAAGTCTGAGGTTATAAAACTGAATTATGTAGAGTATGGTGGTATAATAAACAGAAATAGAGATATTTGGAGGAGGGGTAATATCAGTAAAGAAAATGAGTTTCATTTTGTTTTAGACATCTTGGGTTTGGGGTGCCTAGGCCACATGCATTAACGGAAATAATTGACGTACATCTTGTGCAAAGAATAGCAAATAGGTCAGTACGGTTAGATGCTTTAAATGCCAACAGATAATTCTGTATTTGATCCTAGATGTAACAGGAGTCACTGGAGTTTACTGAATAGAGGTGTGGTGTGGTCAGACAGGTTATTTTAGAAAAATAATTTTGGCATCTGTGTAAAGGATAGAATGGAGTAGAGAGATCCTGAGCTAATCCCACTCCTACACAGGATACCACTTAAATAAAGTGTGTATAATACATGTGTGTATAAAATGTTTATATACATATGCATGTACATTAATAATAATCAGAAGCACATCTTAAGATAAAAGGCATTTAAGAATTAACCAATCAGAATGATGATGAGGCCAAGGATTGACTGATAATGGTGGTGATGATAACTTTGCTGGGCTATTGTGAAGAAAATTCTTTGTCAGGTATAAAGTACTATATAAATGTTATCTATCTATTACTGTTGTTGCAATAATCAACTTCATGGGTTTATTGTAAGGAAATCTCTCTTTAAAGTACTACATAAATGTAGTTACTATAAAAAAATGTAGTTACTATAAAAAAATGCTATCAGAAAAACCCAGAAAGACCTACATGAGCTGATGCAAAGTGAAATATACTGTATGCAAAATAATAGCAATATTGTAAGATGATATGCTATGAAGGACTTGGTTATTTTCAGCAATACAATGATCCAAGACAAGTCTAAAGGACTTAGGAAAAATGCAATCCATCTACAGAGAAGGAACTGATGGTATCTGAATGCAGATTGAAGCATAATTTTTTTGTTAGTTCCTTTTCCTGAAAGTTTTTTTTTCTGTTTTCTTTTACCACCTGACTAATGTGGAAATGTTTTGCATGACCACACATATATAACTTATATTAAATTGTTTGAGTTCTTAAGGGAGGGAGGAAGAGAATTTGGAACACAAAGTTTTTTAAAAATTGATGTTAAAATTTTTTACATGTAATTTGGCAAAATAAAAATTCTAAAGGAAAAAAAGAAAAAGATAAGCAGTCAATGAGCATTTATTAAGTGCCTACTATGTGACAGGCCCTATAATTCTTAAAATATACAAATAAAGGGGTGGAGGTAGGTAGGTGCTGGGCAGAGAGTTAAGCAAAACAAATCTTACCTTAAGGCTGGTATGAGAACGAGGTTGGCTTAATTCTTGGAATTTCCAATTTTCTGATCCTGGTGTATCAACTCCTTTCTGAGTATCAGGGGTAAGCAGTCCATCTCCTGCAGGCAGTGGGAAGATTCCTAATGATATAGGGCGCTGTTCTTTTCTGTTTTGGGGAAAAAGTTAGAGCTTTTAATACAAGTAACTAAAAAGTAATGAAATTGGTTTTTTGAGTGGTCTCTGCTTATTATTTTATAATTAGACCTAATGATCCTCAATTAAATCTCATTATGTGGAACTATTCAAATATATCTGTGGACAAAGACCATCTAAGAAAACTGGAGAATAAACCCAAGTTTTCCACAATGTAAATGAACCTTGGGAAAGATGACTGAGGACAGTGATAGGTCTCAAAAATCCTTCTCTCAACTGCTTGTGGTTTTATTTTTTAAATTGTTTTATAGTATGATCTTTTTATAATGAAAACAGCTAAGTTTTACTCATCTCTTATTGATTCTTTGTGAAATTCAGCTTCAGGAGATAAATCCTAATCCTAACTTCTCACCTTGACACTCCATGCTGTTATATTACCCTTTTGCTATCTGTAAAACATTAAGTGTGCAACATTACTATGACCTACTCTTTTTGGGCACTGACTCCATGCACTAGGTATTTTCTCTTCTCTATCTAAAGGGCCTAATTCTATGTTTCACTGCCTCTACCTACTCTAGTAAATAATCTCAACATCATATTAATGATGGTCTAATTACCTAACCAGGCAACACATTTTAATATGGACTTTGTGTAAGCCAATCCTTGAAAATGAAGAAGAATCTAATGCTGGGGTTTTTAGGAATCATGTCAGGCTGATGAGAGATTTTTCAGGTAGATGGACAATCAAGCAGTACATATGGCTTCCTAAGAGTAAGGCTAACCCCAGTTATACCTCAAGCTCTATTAATATAATTACCAATTACCAAGATAATACTAAAAATCATATAAGAAATAATGGAACACATTTTTTCCCTTTCCTTTCAAAATGAAAATGGAACTATCAGATTACTTGCTGTCTAGGGGAGGGAGGAGGGAGGGAGAAAAATCTGAAATTGGAAAGCTTGCATAAACAAATGTTGAGAATTATCTTTACATGTAACTGGAAAAAAATAAAATACTTTTATCAGAAAAAAAAAGAAAATGGAACTAAACCGTACTCCAAAGTAGGATACTACTCAAGTAAAGTACTTATTTTCTGAAATTTCTCTTTTTTCCTATTAAGACAATAGTATGATGAGCCTCTCAAACTGAGGTCTATGATCATATGAGAACTGCTTTAAGTCAGATAAAATTATTAAATTACTACATGACAGTAGCATGTTCACAAACATTTTAGATGGACTAAAGACTAAAATGTGGTTGGGGTCAGAACTAAATTTCAGAATCTTATAGTTATACATAAAATTAGTTACTACCTGGGTCATAACTACTGTAATATATAGGTAGAAATATCTAATTTTTCCCCCAAAGTAAGAGTTAAGTATGCACTAGATGAAAGCAGCAAGAAAATTAATATGTACTAGAAAATCAGGATCTAGTTTATCCAAAAGGCCTAAAAGTGGGGCAGCTAAGCGGCGCAGTGGATAGAGCACTGGCCCTGGATTCAGGAGGACCTGAGTTCAAATCCAGCCTCAGACACTTGACACTTCCTAGCTGTGTGACCCTGGGCAAGTCACTTAACCCTCATTGCCCTGCCAAAAAAAAAAAAAAAAAGACCAAAAGGCCTAAAAGTTGTAAAGGTTTAAAAAATTAATTCAAAGTTTTATCATTAGCTGAAAGTCTCAAAAGGACAACAAAAGGCATGGTTTTATTAACAATGGAGCTCCAATAATGATTTCTTCTTAGAATACTTTGATTTGTGGAGCCCTGTATGTAGCCAAAAGAAAGTGGAAGCTACAAATATGAAGTGTGTGGAAATTTATTTCGATTTGGGGACCCTACCTTTAGGCTGAGATTAGAAAGCCTTAGGTCCTCAGGGTCTCTCCCCCTCCTCCTCAGCTTCAGCTGAGCAGAAAAAGCCCCGTGGGCTGTACAAGATGCCAGGTCAGACAGCTGGGGGGAAAAAAAGCCCCAGCTCCCTCTGACCTGAGTGGAGCTATGCCAAAGATCCCGGATAGCCTGTGCTGAGGCACGTGAAGTGGGAGTGCACCCCCCCCCCAACCAACCGCAGCCCTGACTGGCAGATTAGCTTGGTCTGTGGGGGCGAAGGAAGCCCCGAGATTTGAGTGGAGAGAAGAAAAGGTGTATATAGACCTGGGAGTTAGACAGCAAAAGGAAAAAGGAGCGAGGACGGACTAGATAGAGAGACAAGATTGGAGAGGGGAGCTCGGACTAGGAGCAAGGAGGAAAGGCAGGCGGACAATATTAGAGGGGCGGCAAAGGACGGAGCAGACAGATAGAACAGGAGGTAGCGGAAGAGCACAGAAGGTCAGCACAGGGTACAGGTTGGAGAAAGTGAAGATTAAGAGGAGTTAGAAGAAAGGAGCTGAGCAGGGAAAGTGTAGTGTGCCCTGAGGCAGGAGGCTGCTAAGGCCCTTATTATTGTATTCAAGAAGTTCTAATTGCAGCAGGTGGGAAAGGGATGCAATGGAAAGAGACCGAAGGAAAACAGTCAGGTTGTACATTTTATTTCCCTGTAGTCTTAATTTTCAACAGTATCTCATAAATAAACTCTGCTTTGATTATTTGGTTAAGAGGCTTTTTAATCTTTAGTTTATCAATTTGGGAGTGGAGCAGTGTGGTGGAACTTTACAAACAGCCCAGATTAAATTAACGAAGTCAGATAGCCAAATAGTCAAAAGTCCCCAGATTAGTCATCCATAGTTTAGTCCTCCCAAAATTAGGCTAGTCATCAAAAATATTTTACAAGTGAAATCACCAATTCACAAGAGAGAGAAGAGGTTATACCTGAGGTAGACTATTAACCCAAAGAACTTAGGGCAGTTCAGAAACAATAGGGTTTTAAATAAAAACTGGCAAGCAACCACTTTGGTGTGACTAAAATCAAATCTTGATTGATAAAAAGCCTTCTTTTGTAAGCTTGTTTTTACATTAAAAATAAATTTAATCCATGTTATTAATATGAATCCATTCAGTACAAAGTTTCCTCCCTCCCTCTCCTAACAATAGTCTGAAAGGATTAATAAACTGATAGCTAACAGTCCAAAGTATTCATCTATGCAAGGATGAGAAGATAAGAGTTTTTGAGGGTTCTATGCATCAGAAAATACATAAAGATAAACAGGACTCCCTCATGTTATCTAAGCAGTCAATTTCCCACTTTAAAAAAAATAGTTGCAGTATTTTCTCCTTCTCTACTTAGAAAAAAATAAATGCAATCAGAAAGGCAATACATACTAGCTATCCACGAGACTACAATACGACTAGGTGAAAAGTACCAAACAACAAACAACAAAGCGGTAGGTAAACAGTTATTTTACCTAGGCTTTGGCAAACAACAGATTTGAAATTTTTTTTTGGATAAGCCTGATCATTCTAGTGTCTTACCTTCAAGTCCCTACTGACCTAATTTCATCATAGTTATAATCGTTGAAGGATATCATTAATGAAGTTAAGAATATCATTTTGATGCTTCTATGGGTAGCATGAAGTAAAATAAATTATCACTGTTCTTGGAGCCAGAAGATGTGAGCCCTAGTTGTATGAGCTTGAGCAGGTCACTTAAGCTCACTGAGCCTCAGTTTCCTCATGTGTAATATGGGATTTTTAAAAAATCTACATACATACATACATACATACATACTTTGCCATGATGACCAAATCATTGACAAGAGTTGAAGCAAAAGACCATACCATATGCTAAAATACTGCCACCTTTATCTGTCAGTACGAAGTCAATGAGCCTTCTAACTATGTTGAAGAGTTAAGAGGGACTGAAGGGGAGGTTAAGAGATATCTATACCCCTTCATAGAGATTACTGACCTTCCTAATTATTTTTGTCAGTTTGCATCTTAATTGCTCTTTGTTTTGTTCTTTGAAGGGGGAAGGAAACCCAATGATGATACATAATCCTGGAATAACAACTTAAAACACGAATGGGTCAAAATAATTTTCTATGCTATAGCCCAAATTATTTAAAGATAAGCATTCAGATGTATTATCACAAATAGATGATTAGTAGATTTGTTAGTAAATGAAACTGATTAAATAGACAAGTTAGTAAACTAAATGGCAACTAGGCTAATAAATCATGGGCTGTTAATGTAAAATACAGATTTCAGTAAAGCATTTGTGAAAGTTTTTCATGTTATTCGTGTGGACAAAATGGAGAAATAGGATCTACATGATAACAAAATAGTTAGATTCGGAAATAGCTGAATGTCTGAATCCAAAATTAATTATTAATGGTTCAGGTCAACTTAGTGGGAAGTTTCTAGTATAGGACCCAACAGATCTACTTTTTTTTGTTTTTGGTGAGGCAATTGGGGTTAAGTGATTTGCCCAGGGTCACACAGCTAGTAATCGTTAAGTGTCTGAGGTCGGATTTGAACTCAGATCCTCCTGAATCCAGGGCCAGTGCTCTATCCACTGCACCACCTAGCTGCCCCCAGATCTACTTTTTAACATTTATCAATGACTTCAATACAGACCAGACAGCATGCTTATCAAATATGCAGGTGACAAGAAGTTAGGATAGCTAACACATTTAATGACACGGGAACTAAAAAAAAAAAACAAAACCCACCTCAATGTGCTAGAGGATTGAATCATTTATAAGATAAAATTTAATAGGGACAAATGCAAAATTATGTACTTCACTTCAAAAAATTAATTTCATAAATAGTGGATGAAGAAAGTATGATTAGTATGAATAAAAGCATGACAACAGCTTGTGTAAAAAAAAAAAAGCTGGTGGTAGTTAGTGAATTAATTGCAAGCTTAAAAATAAGTCAAAAGTATCCTTGGACTGCCAAAAAAAAAAGCCAATGTGATCATGGGTTGCACTGAGAGGCATAGCAGCCAGAATAAGGTAGGTGGTGATCCCACTGTACTCTCTACCCTGGTCAGATTATTTTATTTAATTCTAGGTATCAGATTTTTAGAAGCACATTGACAAATTATGGCATCTCCAGAGAAGAACGACCAGGATGGCAATCAGGGGATTAGATAGACTGAATGGGGAATGTTTACCTAAGAGAAGAGAAGACATGTCAGCTGTCTTTAAATATTTGAGGTCTGTAATATGGATAGGGGTTTGGACTCATTTTGTTTCATCCCAGAAGATGGAAATAGGCTTGGTGTAGGGGGACATTTCCGAACAATAAAAGCTTTGCAAAAATCACATGCATTGACTGCCTCAAGAAGCACTCAGTTCTTAGGGGGTGAACTAAAAAACTTAAGTGAAACAATGAACAAATTCAATAAAATTGCATAATATAAAATAAACCCTTACAAATCATCAGCATTTCCATCTATTACCAACAAAATCCAGCAGGAAAAGATAGGGAAATTTTACCCAAAATAACTACAAATAATATAAAATACTTGGGAGTCTAACTGCTGACACATACACACAGGAACTATATGAACACAATTACAAAAGTCTTTTTACAAATAAAGACTGCTAAATAATTAGAGAAATATTAATTACTCGTGGCTAGGCTGAGCTAATATAATAAAACTGACAATACTACCTAACTTAATTTACTTCTTCAGTGTCACACCAAATAAACTACCAAAGAATTACTTTAAAGTACTTTTAAAAATTCATCTGGATGAAAAGTCACAAATATCAAGAGAATTAATGAAAAAATGGAGCAAGGAAGAAGAGGACCTAGCAGTAGCACATCTCAAACTGTAATTAAAAAAAAAAAATTGTTTCTGAGTAAGAAATAGTGAGGTTAGGGGGTGGCTAGGTGGCACACTGGATAAAACACCGGCCCTGGATTCAGGTGTTCCTGAGTTCAAATCCAGCCTCAAGACACTTGACACTTACTAGCTGTGTGACCTTGGACAAGTCACTTAACCCCCATTGCCCCGCCAAAAAAAAAAAAAAAGAAATAGTGAGGTGAGTCAGTGGAATATACAATATACAGAAGCAAACATGCACAAAACCCTAGTATTGATAAACTCAAAGTTCTTAGGATAAGGTGAGAACTCACTATTCAACAACTGTTAGGAAAACTGAAAAGCAGTCCAGCAGAAACTAGGTCTATGGACCTACATCTCACACCATATATATATCAAGACAAGCTCCAAATGTACTCGTAATCTAGACATAAAGGGTGACATCATACACAAATTGGAGGAGTATGGAAAAAATTACCTGTCAGATCTATAGATAGGGGAAGAGTTCATAACCAAATCAAGGGATAGAGAAGTTCACAGGATATAAAATGGACAACTTTGATCACATAAAATTTAAAAGTGCTGCACAAACAAAACCAATACTGCAATAATTAGAGGAAAAACAAGATGGCAAAGAATTGGAAATTGAGAGGATGCCCTTCAACTGGGGAATGGCTGAACAAGTTGTGGCATATGAATGTAATGGATTACTATTGTGCTGTAAGAAACGATGAACAGGCAGATTTCAGAAAAACCTGGAAAGACTTAAGTGGACTGATGCTGAGTGAAGTGAGCAGAACCAGGAGGGCATTGTACACAGTTACAGCAACATTGTGTGATGATCAACTGTGATAGACTTGACTCTTCTCAGCAGTGCAATGATTCAACATAATGCCAAAAGACTCATGATAGAAAATGCTCTCCACATCCCGAAAAAAAGAACTGTGGAATCTGAATGCAGATTGAACCATACTATTTCCACTTTTTTGAGGTTCTTCCCTTTTGTTCTGATTCTTCTTTCACAACATGACTAATGCAGAAATATGTTTAATGTGATTGTATATATATATAAAACCTATATCAGATTGTTTTCTGTCTTGGGGAGGGGGAGGGAAAGGAGGAAAAAACAAAATTTAGAACTAAAATCTTATAAAAAACAAATGTTGAAAACTATTTTTACACATAACTGGAAAAAATAAAATACTATTAAGATTGAAAAAAAACAGGAAACTGGGGACAAGTATTTGTTGCAAATTTCTGATGAAGATGTTATTAGATACACAGGGGAAAAAAGAGCCACTCCCCAACTGATAAAACACTCAACAAATATGAATAGGTAATTTTCAGAGGAATAAATTCAAGCTAGCAATAGCCATATTTTTAAAAGGTACTCTAAATCACTAATAATTGGAGAAATGGAAAATAAAACAACTGTGAAGTACCACCCCAGACTTATCAGACTGACAAAATTGATTATTTTTTTTAAAGGAGGGAAAATGACAAATGCTGGAGAAGTGGTGGGAAAAACAGATACATTGATATATTACTTGTGAAGTTGTGAACTGGTTCAGTCATTCTGGAAAGGAATTTGGAATTATTTATGCCCCAAAAGTTATTAAAACTATGCATACCCTTTAACCCAATGATACTACTACTAGGACGTCATACTCTGAAGAGATCAAACAAAAAAGAAGACCTATATGTACAAAAATATTTATCTCAGCTCTTTTCATGGTGGTACCATGAAATTAGAAACTGAAGTGGTACCCACCAACTGAGAAACAAGTTATGGTACATGAATGTGATGGAATATAATTGCACTGTTAAAAAAAAATGGAGACAATTTCAGAGAAACATGAAAAGATTATATGAATCAATGCAAAGTGAAATGAGCAGAACCAGATGAACAGTTTATACAATGATACTATAAAGACACATAACTTTAAAAAACTTAAGAATGGTGATCAACACAATGACCAGTCACAATTTCAGAGGACTAATAATGAGCCATGCTATATGCACCTCTAGATAGAGAGGTCTCAGAGTACAGATTAAGGCTTTAACTTTTTTTTTTAATTTTTAGACATGGTCAATGTGGGAATTTGTTTTGCTTGTAATGTTTGTAATAGATTTTGGTTTTTTGGCTTTTTCAGTTTGGAGAAGGAAGGAGAGGTTAGACAGAAAGAATTTGGAGCTGAAAATAAAACAATTTTTAAAATAAAGGGGAAAGGTTGGACTGTTCAACTAAAGTCCCTACCATCTCTTAAAAAAAAAAAATGAAGCAGTAGCAGGATCAGTAATGGGTTTCTCTCTCACTGTAGATACTGAAGCAGAGGCTGGCTGACTATTAATCTGAGATGTAGTAGAAGAGATTCCTCCTTGGCTACAGTAAGGATAAGAAAACCTCTCAGTTGAAGACTGTGTGACACCTGAATTATCAGAATGTGTGTTTACAGTATTTCTTACTTGGGACTCTCATTCAAATTCCTCCTTGAATTTCGCCACCCCTAAGAGGTCTAATCAGACTAGTTGGGGTCTGTTGGGGAAATCCCAATCTTTGCATATTATCTGTCAACCTACTGCCAAGTTGGAGAGAGTCCAAAGCAAGGAGACCAGAATACAAGGGAGTCTTGAAACAATCACACATGACCATTAGTTTTAAAAAGTGGGAATGTTTAGCTTGGAGAAGTGAAGATATACCTTCAAGTATAGTGAAGGGTTTGTACATGGATTAGATTTGTTCTGCTTGGCACCAGAAAACAGAATTAAGAGCAATGAGTAGAAGTTAAGCAAAGGGAGATTAAGGAAAATCTTCCTAAACTATTCAAGTTATCCAAAAGAGGAATAACCTTGGAAGACAAAAGGTTGATCTTCATTAAAAGGTCTTCAAGGCAAGACTGGATGACCAATATATATGCTGTGGAAATAATTGTGCTATGGATAATTTCATTATCTTATCCTTTCAAACTCAGCCCCCAACTAAACCTTCCATATTTCTGTCAAGGGCACAACAATTCTTCCTATCTCCCATATTTGTAACCTTAGTATTATCCTTGAATCCTAACTCTCCCCCCCACATTTCCTATCAACTGCCAGATCTTGCTGTTTCTATTTCTGCAACATTCCCTTCCATCTCACCCCTCATCACCTCTTGCCTGAACCACTGCAATGGTCTCCCCCAAGATTCTTCTTCAAGTCTCTCCTAGCTCCAGTCCATCCTTCACACAGCAACTGAAGTGATTTCCTTAATGCAGAACTGACCATGTCATTCCCTCTACTCAGGAAACGCCAATGACTCCCTTTCACCACTAAGATTAAATATAAACTCCTCTTGGGGTCTAAAAACCTTTCACAACCTGTCTGGAACTTATCTTTCCAAAGACATTATATAATTATTCCTCTTCCTTCACTCTACCCTCCATTCAATGTGGCCTTCTCTCCATACTTCACACACTGGACTTAATCTCCCTCACCTCTGAGCCTCTTCACTGGCCATCATTCCCCAAGCCTGGAATTTACTTCCTCCTTATCACAGAATCCCTCTCCAAGTACACTTTCTTGGTGAAGTTTTTTCTGATCCTCCTGATGTCTATCCTCCATCTCTTCTCAACTTTGTTTAACTACTCTCTTTTATTTGTTTTGTATTCACAACTAAGAGTTCCCTTTAAAAACTGAAATTACAGGTGTAGTCCCTTTTCCTGTCTCTCCTGTACATATTCATTCTGTACATACTTATATGTTGTCTAAAGGACAGAATGTAATCTCCTTGAAAGTAGAAATTGTTTCCTTTTTTGCCTTTATATCCCCAACACTGAGCATAGAACCTGGAACAACATATGTGCATTATAATAAATTCTTGTCATTTGACTCATTGATACAGATACAGATACGCTTCTGAGTCCTCCCTTCCATCTTTCAGATGCCGTGGTTCCTTGGTTCCCTAAACTCATATATAAAACTAGAGCAAAATATTTAAAGTAAAGGCATGAAGAACTTTTATTTATATATATATATATATATATATATATATATATATATATATACACACACACACATACATACATGTATATGTGTGTGCATATATTTATTTATATATATAAAATATCACACTAAACAATTAAGGAAGAAAGGTTCCTTTTCTCTCTGAAATTACACTTAAATACTGCTTATCTGAAGTAAATGGAAAAGTTATACACTGGAGAGCCAAGATAGTATAGTAAAGGCAGGGACTCATCTAAGCTCTCCCAAACTCCTGTCCAAACAAATTTGAAATAATGCTTCGATATGAATTCTGGAACAAGAGAACGAAGGATGGGATGAAATAATTTTCCAGCCCAAGACAACTTGGAAGGTAAGCAGGAAAGGTCTATCTCACTGGAATAAGTGGAACAATCCAGCACAAGCTGTGTCATAACAGGCCACACCACAGCAAGCCAGCAATAGGCTTTGGGGGTAACTGAAATGGCAGCAGCATCTTCCAAAGCTTTCAGCACACAGACTGTAAGGGGGTCAAAAAGGAGAGTACAGGGAACCCATTGCTTGCACCAGGTGTTAGACTCTGTCGCTTCACCCATACTCAGTTCCCAGTTTCAGTCCCAAAGTGAAGAGGGTCACCAGCACACTAGAGGGTATAGGTGTAAGGGTACAGGGGCTCTGGACACAGTTCCAGAGTGGAGAAGAGTGTTTATGGTCACTCAAAGACAAGTGCACAGGCCAGGATAGCAGTGACAACACCTTTCCTTAGATAATACCACTTTGGAAGGACTGACAACTTATAGAACCCCAGAACTAGTTCTGAACACAGCAGCATGAAAGACCTGAACTTTGGCTCAGTGCCCCCTCCACTCTGAAAGAATCAATACTTTTTTTGTTTTAGTGAGGCAATTGGGGTTAAGTGACTTGCCCAAGGTCACACAGCTAGTAAGTGTCAAGTGTCTGAGGTTGGATTTGAACTCAGGTCCTCCTGACTACTGGGCCAGTGCTCTATCCACTGTGCCACTTAGCTGCCCCGCCCCCTCCACTCTGGAAGGAGAGCCCAATTTTAACATAAAGTTAAAAATCAAGAAAGAGGCCAGGAAAATGAGCAAACAACAAAAAACAAACCTGACCATAGAAAACTATGGTGATGACCAGGAAGAGTAAAAACAAACAAAACCTCAGAAGAAGACAGCAAAACTGCTACCCCCAAAGCCCCAAAATGTGAATTTGTCTCAGCCCAAAAAGAATTCCTGGGAAAAGCTCAAAAAGGATGTTGAAGGTCAAATAAGAGAGAAAGAGGAAAAACTGGGGAAAGAAATGTGAGGCAAGAAAATCATGGGGAAAAAAAAAAGAATCAAAACTTGGTAAAGGAGGCACACAAAAATACTGAAGAAAATAACACCTTAAAAAGCAGAATATGCCAAACGGTAAAACAAGCACAAAAATCAACTGAAGAGATTTCCTTAAAATGCAGAATTGGCCAAATGAAAAAATATAAACACAAAATCACTGAAAAATTCCTTAAAGAGTAGAACTGGCCAAGTGGAAAAGGGGGGTACAAAAGCTCGATGAAAAAAATAATTCCTTAAAAATTAGAATTGGGCAAGTGGAAAGTAATAACTCAACAAGAAATCAAAAAATACAACAAAACCAAAAGAATGAAAAAATAGGAAAAAAAATTTGAAATATCTCTTTGGAAACAGATCCAGGAGAGATAATTTAAGAATTATTGGACTACCTGAAAGTAATGATTAAAAAAAAAAAAAACCTAGACATCATTTTTCAAGGAAACCTATCCTAGAATGAGAGGGTAAAACAGAAATTAAAGGAATCCACTGATCACTTCCTAAAAGAGCTCCCAAAATGAAAACTCCCAGAAGTATTTTAGCCAAATTCCAAAGCTCCCAGGCCAAGAACAAATTATTGCAAGTAGCCAGAAAGAAACAATTCAGATATCATGGAGTCACAGTCAGAATAACACAAGATTTAGTGGTTTCCCCATTAAAGGATCAAAGGGCTTGAAATATGATTCTGGAGGGCAAAGGAACTAGGATTACAACCAAGAATCACTTACCCAGCAAAAATGAGTATAATACACCAGGGGATAAAATAGACATTTAATGAAATATAGGACTTTCAAGCATTTCTGGTGAGCTGAATAGAAATGCTAACTTTCAAATAAAAGACTCAAGAGAAGCATAAAAAGGCAAACAGGAAAGAAAAATCATAAGGGATTCAATAAAGTTAAAGTGTTTACATTCCTACATGGGAAGATGATACTTGTAACTCCTAAGAACTTTTATCATTATAATGGCAGTTAGGAGCATACATAGAGTGCATAAGTGCAAGTTGACTATGATGGGACAGTAATCTAAAAAAATAAAAGTAAGAGGTGAGAAAGAGGGATGTACGGGGAGAGACAAATTGGGATAAATTATCTAGAGTTAAGGGGGCAGCTAGGTGGCACAGTGGATAAAACACTGGCCCTGGATTCAGGAGGACCTGAGTTAAAATTCAGCCTCAGACATTTGACACTTATTAGCTGTGTGACCCTGGGCAAGTCATTTAACTGAAGAACAAGAAGAACAAGAAGAAATTATCTCAAGTTAAAAGAAGTGTGAAAGAGCTTTTACAATGGAGGAGAAGATGGGGGCAGCAGAGCCAACAACATTAAGCCTTACTCTCATACAAAGTGGCTCAAATAGGGTATTCCCTATAGATACATACAGTTGGGTAGAGAAATCTATCTTACCATATAGGGAAGTAGGAGGCAAAGGGGATAAGAGAATGGGGGGTGCTGATAGAAGGGAGGACAGATATGGGGAGCTAGTGGTCAGAAGCAAAACACTTTTGAGGAAAGACAAGGTGAAAGGAGAAAGAGAGAGAGAGAGAACGAGAGAAAAGGATAAACATGGGAAAAAATAGGATAGAAGGAAATACATAATAATCATAACTGTGGAAAAATTTTTTTACAGCAAGTTTCTCTTATAAAGGCCTCATTCTTCAAATATGTTGAGAACCAAGTCAAATTTATAAGAATACAGTCATTCCTCAATTGATAAAATGGTCAAAAGATATAAGCGGGCAGTTTTCAGAAAAAGACATCGTTGTTTTCTCTAGGCATGTGAAAAAAAGGCTCTAAATCACTACTGATTGGAGAAATGAAAATTAAAACAACTCTGAGATACCACCTTATACCTATTATATTATCTAGTACGACAGAAAGGGAAAATAACAAGTGTTGGAGGGGACGTGGGAAAACTGGGACACTAGCACTGTTGGTGAAGTTGTAAACTGATTTAAACATTCTGAATAGCAACTTGGAATTATGCTCAAAATCTTAAAAATAAAGTCAAATTTTATTTTACATGTAATTGGGAAAAAATAAAATATATTTTTTAAAGTTATATACTGTTAAACTTTTTCTACTGTTATCAAACCTGCAAAAGCTATGCTTTTGACAGACAGACTTGGTTGGTCATAATAGCAGACTGCCAAAGAGGAAATTATGATTCACATTCTATTACTACAATCCCATCAAAACATTATCACTAGATACTCACCCTCTCTTTATAGTGTCCTACACTTTGGAATAAAAACTCAAAACCCAAAGATTGTGTCTATTTGAAATGTTATAGGTTCCTTAAAACAAAATGGCTTCCTTAGCAAAATTAAAGAAATCAAAAAGGATACAAGATGACATATAACATATTCAAGTACTTAAAAGTATCAGATTTAAATAAAGTACCTTACCTGAAATACCAATTTTTAAAGGTATAATTAATAGTTTCATTTTAATGCTATTTAGAAATTTTCATCTTAAATTGGAAGCCTAATGTGCTTCTTCTAAGCAAAATCATCTCCAATCAGGATTCTCTAGATTATGCAGAAATAGTTTAATAACTGCATTTTTAAAAGTCAGAACTAATAAAACTCCAACAGCTTTTTCAAATTTCATCTTTTACATGCTTTCTAATTATTTAAATGCAAAGAATTCAGAGAAACCACTAACAACTCATTTCTTATAGTAGCCTTTTTACTAAGTATATAAAACTGATAATTAGCTTAAAGTTAGATAATTAGATAAACCAGATTATCTGCTTTTTTATAAAAATCCATTCAAACTTAAAGTTGAAATCTAAGTACAACAAAAAATTCAATTCTAACTTAATCACTTTCAAAATATGAAAATCATGGAAACTCCTTGAAGCTACGGTTTATTTAATAAATAATACAATTAGTTTTAAAATATTTTTAAATTGAATATACAGATAAGTAGTAATTAGATCTCTGTAACAATAATAACACTACTCTATGCTTATCAGACATTTTAGTTTTCCAAGCATTTTCACACTCACTATCTCATTTGTCCATCACAACAATCATTTGAGAGATACAGAAATTATTAGCACCATTTTACAGATGAAAGTGTGATAAAGAGTTAAATATGGCTTCCCCATTGTCACATGGCCAGTGAGAGTTAAGACTTAAACCCCAGAACTTTTGAGTCTTAGTACAATACTATTTCTCCTATCATGTGGCCAATAATAATATGGGCTTTTATTGAGACTATCCTATAATAAAGTTAATTCTGACGTGAAATATTTCAGCTAGCTACTCCCAGTTCTTAATATATATAAATTACAACAGGCCTGCTTCAAAAGTCTAAAGAGTCTAAAATTTTACTGGAGACCAAGCACAGATCACTAACTTTTTTATTCAACTGAATTTTAAAATTTAGAAAGTAGCCTCTCTCTACAGAATGTAAAATTACCTTTTTAAAAAGCTAAAGTACAAAAGCAATTAATATTCAGCATGTTTTCTAAGAATTTATATAGACATATTAGGGAGGCTTAGTAGGGAATTTTAAAATATGGAAAATATGAAACAAGAGGTTCGTTCTATTCCTGGTGTAAGAGCCTTTAATTTCATAAACAATATGTTCTATAATATCCATTTGAAATAAAGAACTATACATCACCACCATGAACTTAAAATATAAATGTAAATTCTGGGTTCTCAGATAGCTACTGAATAATTTGGGCTACGAATATATAATCACAAGTGCTCTTAATTAAATTGGTACTTCTGATTATTTCTTTTTAAATGTATCAAATTCAGTTAGGATACTTTTTATAAACTTTTGTTTGAAAGAAAATAATTTAACTATTAATTAAAGCTGTCCAAAGCAAAACAAGTGGGGGGGGGGGGAAATTAGTTGTGTTTTTTCTACTTTTAATGGAGGTTTGGGTTTGCTGTTTTTTTTTAAATAGCTAAAAGGTAGACAGTGGTTCTTGCACTGTACTAACAGAATGAAAAGCAGCCAAAGTAAGATTAACAAATGCAGTTCCCGCGCCACCCCCCACCCCCAACAAGCATGGACATTTGCCACCCAAGTCTCTACAAAGAAAAGAAGAAAGGATAACATCTGACAAAACAATAGTGAATAGGCTTTATAAAGCTTTCACAGCTTTAATGCCTGAATAATGAAAAAATGAGCTCACTGTCCAAAAAAAAAATCTCAAAACCTTTTAGGTTTAAAAGGTTCCTATTTTTTTTTAAATGAGAAAAGAATTGATTTGCTGGTTCCCATGAGTTGTAATATGAAATAATGAGCCCAAAGATATAAGAATTCCCATTAATCCATACAAAATACACCCCCATCCTTGGGGTACAAGTTTCAAACTCTAAATCTAAAAGCTTAGGCAAATGCTTTAGGTGCTTAATGAGAGGATAAACTTGGGTTGCCGGGCTCCATAACTGTTCTCTTATTCATTCACTTTGCCATCAGCCAGCTTCCAAGACCACACTGTCCTTGTACTCACGTTTAAACCCAAAGTGAACATTATTTCTTCTGCCCTCTGGTTGCCCACACAAAGCTTTTTCTCCCCAGGTCCTAGTTCCAAAATCACTTTAACCATAATCTGAGCGCCTAGCTTCGGGCCATCCCCCATTGTTTCATTCTGCAAGCTAAGGAATACAGCAGAGAGCAGGCGAGCAGGAGAGGGGGTGGGGTAGGGGAGCCCTGCCGCTGCCGCTGCCTCCACCACTGCTGGCTGCTGCCTGCCGCTGCCACTGCTTCTGCACTGCTTCGGGAGGTAGGGACCAGAGGAAGAAGGATGGAGGTAGGGAGGCAGGGTAGGAGGGAGGGAGAGATACCCCGGGGGTGGCGGGCGGGCTGGCGGGCTGCAGAGGAGCAGCAGCAGGAGGAGGAAGCGAGTAAGTACCTGAGTATCCTGGGCAGGTTCTGCGTCAGAGCTGGCACGCCGGTGGAAATAGAAAAGTGCACAAGAAGCAGAACAGAGAGCGACACCAAGATAGCTGAATTAATGACCACCGCCCCGCCAACGAAGCCAAACACAAATAGCAGCATGCATCCAGGACTCATGGCGCTGTGCTGGCATGGTGACCCGCCGCTGAGAGGAGCGAGAAGGCTACAGAACAGGGGCCACGGGGGGATCTTTGTAGTGCAAGTTTGTCATTCAGCGGCCACGGCCACAAAAACAATGCCATCAGCAGCTCTCCCACTGGGCTCTGCAGCAGCAGCGGAGGCGGTGGTGGCAGCGGAGGCAGCAGCGGTAGCAGCAGCAACTCCCAATCAATGACATCACCCTACTCTCCCCACCTCACAACCATAGAGCTGCCGCTCTTAGCATCTGTGCAGCAGCCTCGGGAGACGGCCAGCTTATTAACTGTTTTTCCCCCTCCACGAATTGTCCTGGCTTAGCTCATTGGTCACAAAGCCTACTGATCTACATAATTTATTCACAATTCCACATCAAATAGACATTCAGCTAATAACCCTTTCAAACCCGTACCTTGGCAACAAAAATTAGACTAAACAGAATGAGAAAGAAATGAAAGTTATTTTCAAACTCCCACAAACTCTGAGAATAATTTAAACCCAAAAAATTCCCAAAACCCAAAATCTTTTATCAAGTTGTTGGGTTGTTTTTTTTTTTTTTTAAACACACAAATATCTCAAAGCTGCCTATCTGGCTATCTCCTGATTTAGCCTTTTAGTAGTCAAGGCTGCTTCCATTCTTTTCTACTCTATTCTCTCCCACAACATTCCAAGCATAGAACAGAACTTTCTGAATCAGCCTGACTCTGTTGTTTTAGGATTGAAGAACACAACAACACAGAAATACAGATTTTTTTCACCTATTTTCAAGGGAAAATGTATAATAAAGCTTACCTAATTCTACTATGAGTTGTGGATTCTAGTTGATCACTCCCTGATAGCTGATGAAGTTTTGTTTTTTCTAAGTGTTCCATATAATTATGGATCATCTATTTAAAAAAAAAGAAAGAAAAAACATATATGAATTAAAACAAACATCATTCAGAATTAAAGTATATAGGAATATTTCATTTCTATACAAGTTTCCTATTTATATCTTTACATCTGAGGAATACTCAGTGACATGTGAAAGGATATTAGAAATATGTAAGTTTAGGAATGGCACTGTTAGTGAAACCAACATCTTTAACATATAAAAACACTGAAATGTTTACATGTTATCACTAGTACAACTAATAAGAATGAGGGAAAATATGAAAGGTGAGTGGTTAAAAGCTGAACCTAAGTCCTTGTTAGGATGTTTGTGTAGGAAGTAGGCAGTTTTATATTATACATACTTTATATAAGAGGGGACTTTAAAAAGGAGAAAATAAATTATCTGGAAACTCTGGGTAGATTCTTGGAAGAAGAGCATTTACTATATCCTTACTTAACTGGAAGAGAAGATGTAAATGTGGACACAACTATAAGTACCTAACAATATACATCAAATCTTTGACTATACTGAAAGAAAACTCTATAACTGAAGAAAATGAACAACCAATTTTTAAAATAATCCAAAGAATAACAAATCTTTACTAAAGAAATGCTATAGAAATTTGCTCACAATTAAGAGTTACAAAAATATTTTATCATGTACAACTTATTGATCAAGTTACATTTTTATTCTGAACCAGTAACAGTCATACCCTTATTCTATTGACAAGTCGAAAAGTGACACAAAAATTATTTTTAAAATCTATCATTCTATTTCTAAATAGAGAACATTCTTACAAGACACACAGTGAAGCGGGGGAGGGGACTAAAGAGAGTAGGGGAAAGGCATGCAGTGCTTTGAAATACATTGAAAATATTTACAGTATTTGAGTGTTAAGGTGAAAATTTTCCTTCTATCCTATAAAAAGCAGTGTTTATGATCTTAAGGGTTTTTTGGAGACTTTATGTCCAGCAACTCTTAGAGGTAATTTAGCCATTTTCTTCTAAAAAGAACTACTGGGGGAAAATCTCCTGAGAGAATAAGGGAATGGGTTATAATTTATGTCTGAGTTGAGATTGGGTAAAAGTTATAACTATTCCCATCAAAGTCTATTGTGGTACTATTGTCCCATCATCACCAAAACACACTGTTACCTAATGGTCAATACCTCAACCAATATAATGATTAAGGGTTGTTACTCAGACCCTGAATGGAAATAAAATACATCAAATTTTAAAATTTCTTTTAAAATAAATCTACCTTAAAAAAAAGAGGAAGCTACTACCTCTTAGCAAATTCAACTTAGTCAACTATTAGTTGACTACGTCAAATAGTCAATTAACAGTCAACCATTTCTAAGCTTTATAGATGAATTAATATGGTACAATTGGGTTTTCTTTATTGAAAAAAGAGGCAGGAAATTCCTTCTTCATTACTCACCAGTAATACCTATTAAGCATTTGTTAACTACCTCTGTGCTGGGCACTGATAAGCACTAGAGACAGGAAAATGAAACAGACACGCCCTCTTTTCTTGAGGAGTTTATGTGTTACATGTTCCCAGATAATGAAATACAGACTACATAAAAATTCCTGGGAAAATCAGATGAGGTCTCAGGAAGGAGGTAGCTCTTAAGCTGAGACTTGAAGGGAGCTAAAGAGTCAAACAAGTGAAGATGAGGAGGGAAAACATCCCAGACCCCGCTAAGGCACATACGAAGAGAATACGAATACAAATACAAATTTAAAAAGACTCTTCTTCCCTACAATTATACCAGCAAAGTTCTCAGCTGCTCATGTCTGAAATCAGAAAAGCTCTTTTTTGAAACTTTAACCAAAAGTGATTGAAAAATGGGAAATTCCAAAATATCCTTTTCTTTCTTTTTTTTTTTTTTTTTTGGTGAGGCCTTTGGGGTTAAGTGACTTGCCCAGGGTCACACAGCTAGTAAGTGTCAAGCGTCTGAGGCCGGATTTGAACTCAGGTACTCCTGACTCCAGGGCTGGTGCTCTATCCACTACGCCACCTAGCTGCCCCCAAAATATCCTTTTCAAATAGTTGCTCCCAGGCTGATCCAATCTCACAGGAGATCTCCTAGATAGATTCTTTAAGTTTCCATTACACTGTTCTCTTCTAGTTCTCCTATCTGTCCAACCACTCTGCCCCAATCTCCTTTGGTGGTTCTTCAGCCATGTCACACGGACTAAGAGTAAGTGCCCCAAAGTCTCTCTCTTTGGCCCCTTTTCTTTTTGCTCCATACTATTCTCACTTGGCAGTCTCATAAGCGCCCATGGATTCAATCATCATCTCTATGCAGATGATTCCTAGATTGGTTATCTATCCTTATTCTCTCTCCTGAGTTGCAGTCATGCATCACCAGTGGCCTCTTTTGAACATCTCAAAATGCCTATTCCAGAGGCACCTAACACTCAACATGTCCAAAATAGAACTCACCTTTCCCTTCAAACATGCCCCTCTTCAAAATGTCCCTATTACTTGTCAAGGGCACTACTAACCTTGCAATCACCCAAGGTTTGAAGACAAACCTCAATGTCATCCTCAATTTTTCCTTCTTATTCATCCCACAGCTGCCATCTGCTGCCAAATCTTGTTTCTATATTCACAAGTACCATATACATCTCCTTTTCTTCATTGATAGTCTTGGTTCGGGCCTTTATCACCTCTTGCTTGGACTACACAGAAATAGCTCTCTGATTAGTCTCCCCACCTCAAATCTCTCCCTGCTTCCCATCCGCCACTCGGTTACTAAGGTATAGGTCTCACTATGTCACTCCTGTGCTTAAGGAGCTCCAATGGCTCCCAAATACCTCTAGAATAAAAAATGAAATCTACTCTTTGGTATTTAAAGCTCCTCCCAATTTGAATCTTTCCTACCTTCCTATTCTTCTTTTGCATGCATTCTGTGATCTAGATAGCGTGGCCTACTTGCTGGTCCATGCACATGACACTCTAGTACCCATTTCTGTACCTTTGTACTAGCTTTCCTCAAACCTTAGACTAATCTGCCCCCTTACCTCTGCTTCCTGAGTTTTCCTGGTTTCATTTTAAACAGTTCAAACCCCAGCAACTACAAGAGGCCTTTCCAATTCCCCCATCTGCTAATTTTTCTTTATTTTTAAAAAATAGTTTAGAATTTTATTTTCCAAAACATATGTAAAAACAAATTTTGACATCAATTTTTTAAAACTTTGTGTTCCAACTTCTCTTCCTCCCTCCCTTCCCAACCCCCCTCCCCCCACCCCACCCCCCAGAAGAACTCAAGCAATTCATTATGTTATACATGAGTAGTCATGGGAAACATTCCCACATTAGCTAGGTTATGAGAGAAAACAGTTAAAAAACAAAACTTCAGATTAAGGAATTGTCAAAAGAAAATTTTTTAAAAATATGTTTCCATCTGTTTTCAGATACCATCAGTTCTTTCTCTGTAGATGAGTTGCAATTTTCATAAGTCCCTCTGGGTTATATTGGATCATTCCCTTGCTGAAAATAACTACATGCTTCCCAGCAGATTATTTTACACTACTGCTGTTATTTAGTATACAGTACATTTCACTCTGCTTCAGTTCATGTAGGTCTTTCCAGGTTTTTCTGATATTATCCTGTTCATCATAACCTGTATATAGTACCTTAAACTTGACAAAGAATTTTTTTCACAATAGCCCAGCAAAGTAGGTACCATAAGTTTTGCCATTGTAGTCAATCATCATAACTATTTCTTGCCATCCTATTCCCTTCCCTTGATATTTATTCTATTTTCTATCTTCTTTTACCCTATTCCTCCTCAAAAGTGTTTTACTTCTGACTGTCCCCTTCCTCACTCTGCACTCCCTTCTTTCACCCTTCCCTCCTTATCCTCTTCCCCTCCTACTTTTCTGGAACATTATGTGTGAAGGCCAGCATGTGAATAGTAGAGTCTAAGAATGCATAGATTGGCAGGGTTTAAGTTTGTGAAAAACTTTAATTGCTAAACAGAAGTAACCAAAATAGTCAAGAAAATAATTTTAAAAACAAAAACAAGAGGGCAGATAGGTGGCATAGTGGATAAAGCACCGGCCCTGGATTCAGGAGGACCTGAGTTTAAATTTGGCCTCAGCCACCTGACACTTACTAGCTGTGTGACCCAGAGCAAGTCACTTAACCCTCACTGACCCACAAAAACAAAACCATAGGCTCATAAATAGGTTCAGGTCTCCAAATCCAAAAAAAAATATTATTGCAAGTAACAGCAGGTAAAATCATGGAACCATTGCTCATCTTTGGCAAGTCACTAAGGGAGGAATGGGAGGGAGGCATGAAGCAAGGAAGAGAGAGATCATTGAGAACTTGACAGGTGTTACAAAACTGGAAGGTGAGTAGATGATATTCCAACTGCTTTAAGAAGTCAAGGTGGAGCTTTTATGAGAATGGGTAAAAGAGGGGAAAAAACAGCAAACAAGTATGTGTTCACATTCTTGCCATGAGAAATCACGTAGAAGCAGCTAAGTGGTGTAGTGGATAGAGCACCAGCCCTGAATTCAGGAGGACCTGAGTTCAAATTCGGCCTCAGACACTTAACACTTACTAGCTGTGTGACCCTGGGCAAGTCACTTAACCCCAATTGCCTCTCCAAAAAAAAAAAAAAAAGGAAAGAAATCATGTAAAATAACTTGTGACACCAATATTACAATTTTCAAAAAGGTATATGCACTGCTTATAGCTTTTGGCCTTTTCTTACTTGGATTCACATGTGCCTAAAAAGGGAAGAATTTTCTAAAACTACTACTGTACACCTGCATGCCAGTCTATCAGGACTACATCAGCTGAATACCCTTGTATCCCTGGAAGAAATGATCACAACTGCGCATGAGGATACTACAGAGCTGGTCTAAGATGATTTCTTAGTAAACCACTGAGGTAGAATGAAGAGTGAGCTATTAAAGATGGGGTCCATGTCTGAAAATGTAACTTACCAAAGCAAAATCTCTCACACTCAGAAACCTACCAATTAACAGAAAACAAAGTTCTCTAGAAGATTTTGTCTTGCACAACTGATCAATACATTGAAAAAGTCTGAAAATGTGCAAAGTATAACATCTGTGCACCTCCTACCATCACAAACGGGTCAGCTGGGGAGGTCTTCACATATCTTTTCAACTGAATCCTCTTGATCTTTATAATTTTATTATATTTACTTTTTTAAAAAATAATAAACATTTTTATTTAAAGTTCTGAGTTCCATATTTTATCCCTCTTTCCCTCCCTAATTCCTGAGGCAGTAAACAATCAGATCTATAGGTTATACATGTACAATTATGTAAAACATTACCATATTAATCATTTTGCATAAGAAAATTTGAATAAAAGAAAAAAATGAAAGAAATAAAGTGAAAAGTAGCATGCTTCAGTTTGTGTTCAATCAATATTAGTTATTCCTCTGGAGGTGGATAGTATGCTTCATCATTAGTTCTTTGGGATTGTCTTGGATCATTTTGTTGCTGAGAATAGTTAAGTCATTCACAGTTCTTCATCAAACAATATTGCTGTCACTGTGCACAACATTCTCTTGGTTCTGCTCACTTCACTGTACATCAGTTCATTCAAGTCTTTACAGGCCTTTCTGAAATCATCCTTCTTGTCATTTCTTATAGCACAATAATATTCCATCACCATCATATACCACAACTTGTTTAGGCATTCCCCAATTGATGGGCATTCCTCTGATTTCCAATTCTTAACCACCACAAAAAGAGCTGCTATAAATATTTTTGTACAAATAGGTCTTTTTCTCTTTTTAGGGATGTCTTTGGGATATAAACCTAGCAGTGGTATTGCTGGATCAAAGTGGTATTGCTGGTACACACTGTTCTATAGCCCTTTGGTAGTTCCAAATTGCTCTCCAGAATGACTGGATCTTTTCACAACTCCACCAACAGTGGATTAGCATCCCAGTTTTCCCATGTGCCCTCCAACATCCAATATTTTCATTTTTTGTTATATGTGCCACTCTGAGAGATGTGAGGTGATATTTCAGGTTATTACATTTACTTTTGATTTTTTTGGTATATAGTCTTTCCATTTATATTGTTTTAGTTACTGAGTTTATTATTTTCTTGGTTCTGCTTACCACTCTGCATCAATTCATATAAATCTTACCATGTTTCTCTATCATCATGCAATAACTTTGTATAGCACAATAATATTCTTGTAGGTTAATCCCCAGGTATTTTATGGATTTTGCAACTATTTGGAATGGGACTTCCTTTCAATTATTGCTTCTTGTATTCTGTTATTATCATATAGAAATGCTGTTTATTTTTGAAGATTTATTTTGTTAACATAACTTTTCTGGAGCTATTGTCACAATTAGTACCTTTGCTAATTTCCTAGGCTTTTCCCAAGTAAACGATTATATGATCAGCAAACTGGGATAGTTTTATCTCCTTTGTTGCCTACCTTCATTCCTTTAACTTCCCTTATCCATAGAAATGACAGGTAAACTATTTTATGTTCCCCTAATCTGCTTATGGTATCACCTTTTATATCTAAATCATGTACCCAATTTTGACCTTATCTTAGTATACAGTATGAGATACAGGTCTCCTCATGTCTGTATCTTTTATTTATGGTCCCAGAATTGATTTCTATTTTTATTGCATTTTGGTTTGTAAAGGATGTATTAACTATTTGTTCCTTTTTATAACATAATATATAATTATAATATTTGTTACTTTTTGCAATATCCCTGTGACCTAGTATGCTGTTAATTTTTGTTAAAGTATTATGTAGTCCTGAGAAATATGTATATATATTATTTTGCTGTCCCATTTATAAGATGCCAAGTCTTTTAAGTACAGTTTCTCTGCCAATTTGTTCAATTCCATATCCTCCCTTTTGTTTTCCTATTAGACTTACCCAAAATTTAAGAAAGGGGTATTGAAGTTTCCTATCACTATTGTGTTTCTGTCTACGTCTTCTTGTAGCTCAGATAGTTTCTTTACAAATTTGGATATTAAAGCATTAGGAGCATATGCTTATTACTGATATTAGTTTATTGTTTATGTTTCCTTTCAGCATAATATAATTTCCTTGTTTATCCCTTTTTATTATCTGAAGCTTTGTTTTTGCTTTGTCAGCAAGAATGTAACTTCTGCTTTTTTGGATTCACTTGATAAGAAAAAGCAAAAATTTCCATCCCTTAATTTTATTTTGCATGTGTCTTTGTTTTTTAAATATGTTTCTTGTAAGCAACAGATTGTCAAGTTTTATTTTCTTAACCAATCTGTCAGTTTTTTGTTTTGTTAAGAATGGATTAGTTTAGGGGCGGCTAGGTGGCACAGTGGATAAAACACCAGCCCTGGATTCAGGAGTACCTGAGTTCAAATCCAGCCTCAGACATTCGACACTTACTAGCTGTGTGACCCTGGGCAAGTCACTTAACCCCCATTGCTCCACAAAACAAAAAAAGAATGGATTAGTTTAATTTCATTTTGTTTTGCGGGGCAATGAGGGTTAAGTGACTTGCCCAGGGTCACAGCTAGTAAATAAGTGTCAGGTGTCTGAGGTCATATTTGAACTCAGGTCCTCCTGAATATAAGGCCAGTGCTTTATCCATTGTGCCACCTAGCTGCTCCCATTCACATTTAAAGTTAGGAGAGTTAGGTTTATATTTTCCTCTATCTGCCTCTAATATTGGGTTTGTTTTTTTCACATGATTTCCCCCCCTTTTCTGCTATGTTCCTTCAGTCACTTTACTTTAATCTTTATTTAAAGTGGTGTTCTTCCAACTGGCTCTTTTCTGCTCACCCCTGATTCCTTCCTCTCATTTGTTAACCCTTTTCCTTTAGGGTTTTAGTTTATGTGGTTATACAATTCTTCCCATCTTTTTTTCCTTTCAGTCAAGTAGAACCCCCTTCCTGTCCTTCCCTTCCTTAGTAAAGATAGTTTCTTAAAGTTCATTTTTTGGTACCCCTTTCCCAAAAGGATTTCTCTCACTCTTTTCATTATCCATCCTGTCCACTCTAGACCCTCATTCTTTCATTCATGACCCCTACAGTTATTTGGTCTCTCTCTTTTATCTGTACTCCTCATGAAATCTCTTAAGGTATTCATTCTAGGGTTTCTCCTCTAGGTGGTTTCTGCCACTGACTTGTAGTCTTTGCCCTGTGGATTCCTTTTCATTATTCCTCGATCCCCAAACAATGCCAATTATTGGGGGTGTCAGAGAGAAACAATGGTCCATAGTAGGGCATGTTCCTGATTATGCAGCCTGCCACTGATCTTCCCTAATTACCTTCCCCATACCCCAATTTTCTTAAAAAAAAAAACTCTCCTCCCTGAGTCCATGTCCTCCCACTCCAGGTGCCCTCAGGGATTCTGCCCATTATTTTTGATGTGCAGGTCATAAATTCTGTTCTCATAATTTTAATTTCTTTTGAACTACAGAGGAACAGTGTGTTGGTTCCATGTTGTTCTCCTCACATTTCACAAAGTCCCTCATCTCATTAAGAGAGCAATAATTTTCTTTGGTTGTGTAATAACTTATTTATAAATAACCCTTTAGATCTTGAGGTTACGTTTCCTGCTATAGTTATTGTTTTCCCTGTATCTGCCTATGTTCAAGGACTCTGAGTTTTCTTCCTGAAATTTTAAAAAATTTCAGTCTCCCCTCCCCCCCAACTTTCTCCTGATGCTCACTTTCTGATCCCCTCCCTTTTGACTGTGGTTTCCTTAGGAGCTAAATCTCGAAGTATCTAACTTCCTTCTACACTGGGCAATTTATGGTTCAACTAGCCTGGGTCTCTGCCCCAAATGACTTTTGGGTGATCAGAACTAACCCTAGTTGGATGATGTGCTTTTCCCATCAGATTTAGTAAAGTGTGTTCCTCATACAATGTCATGTTCTGTCCTGCTTCTTCTGTCCCTCAGTTCTTTGACCTGGTACCAGCAATTCAAAGTATTGCAGCATTGGTGATACGTGGTTGTTTATCCTGGCACTGACTCTGCTTGGTGCCTGATGTTCAGAGCTTTGCAGCACTGGTTCTATGGGGCTGTGGCCCCTGGCAAGCTTTTGCTCCTGAAAGGCTATAGTCAAGCTGTCTGTCTTAGCCAGGTGTAAATTTCTACAACTTGAAGCCAGCATCTCCATAACTCTGAAGAGAGGGGAGGAGGAGGGATTGGCATCTTAGGGATGGAATGTATTGTAAGCTTATGTCATATTTTTGGATCTACTAGTGTAGTCTCACTGTCAGTAGTACAGAAGGTGGAGAAAGGAGACCAAACAAGCACAAGATCAGAGAGTCAGTTCATGGATTACTGGGGGGGGGGGGGGGGGGGGGGAGGAGGAGGAGAATGAATTCTGGATATCCTAGGTTTTACCTTTGGTGTATAATTTCTGTTTTGGAGAGGTATAAGAGGTCATGAGGATCAAAGAAAATATCTAGTCCTCTATCTTGTTGCTCACATGACCTAGAAGCCTCTCTACTTGTGTTTTAGGTATTTCAATTCAGTTTTCTTCCTCCCAAGATCTCTGATGGTTTTAGTTTTTGTTTGATTTTTTTCCCCCACTTATGTTCCCCTGTCACTTAATTTCTGACTCCTCCTCCACTGAAGGCAAGGTCTCCTGGTAACTGTATCTCAATGATGTCTCAGCTTCTTCCCACTCTGGAGAATACTCTTCACTGCCTTCAGTACCTGCCTCAAGAGGCTTCTGGAGAGAAAAGACTGGTCCTTTTTCCTTTGGGCCCAATACAGCCCCAGATGCTGGCACTGTGACCCACTTTTCTGTTTCTTAATTCTCTGGCTAAAACCTGTCACCATTAGAAAAGTTAAGGCCGGGGGCAGCTAGATGCCACAGTGGATAAAGCACAGGCCCTGGATTCAGGAGTACCTGAGTTCAAATCTGGCCTCAGACACTTAACACTTACTAGCTGTGTGACCCTAGGCAAGTCACTTAACCCCAATAGCCTCACCAAAAAAATCAATCAATAAAAGAAAAGTTAAGGCCCCCTTCTTTCTATAGCTCCATCGCCACAAGTGGGTAGGCAAAAATAGAAGCTACACTGTCAAAGGCTAGTGGGGCTGAGGGTAGAGTGAACTGGCAGAGTCTGTAGCAGTCTCAAAAAACATGTTAAATCCTAGGGGGAAAAAAAAAATCCTAGGGAAGACCAGTAGATATAGAGAACTGGGACTAGTGGGAAGTGGGAGGTGCTGAACATTAGTGTTCTCTGCTGTTCTTAATTACCTTATTAGGCTTCTTTGATATCTTGGCCTTTAGAAATAGTTTTAATTGGTTTTCCTTTGAAGCATAACTCTTCTTTGAGAAGAGTTTTAGGGAGTTAGTGAGGACTAGGAAAAAAAAGTCTAGTCCTCTATCTTGTTGGTCATGTGGTCCTTATCGACTATTTCAGCCAGAATGTCTCATAGGTATGTCAAATTCAGCATTTTCAAAACAGACCTATTATCTTTCCAAGAAAACCCACTTTTCTCCTGAACTTCCTTATTGCTATCAAAGACATCACTATCCTTCCAGTTACTCAAGATTTAAAATTTCAGTGTCACCTTCAACGCCTCACTCACCCTCCCCCCACATATCTAACCAATTGTCAAACTGTTATTTTTCCCTATAATACACCTGTCCCATCCATTCCCTTCACTTTATTCACATGGTCACCATCCTTGTTCAGGCTCTCATCACCTTCCATCTGGACTATTTCAACAGCCTCCTAATTAGTCTCCTCGCCTCCAGTCTCTTTCCTCTCTTATTACTCCACACAACATTCTAAATAAATTTTATATATCACATTAGAATCCAAGAACTCTGTACAATGGTTGGAATATAGAAGGTGCTTAATAAATGTTTACTGATTGTTTTATTGGTTAATTTGTAGAACCAAATAAAAACATTTTGTTTGGCATTTAAGCCCTGTGCAATCTAGTTACAATCTACCTTTCAGCTTGATTATATATATTACTATTTTTCACAAAACTCTACACATTTTAGCTGAACTAAACTTCATCCTGCTCCTTAATGTGTCAATTTTACCGACCATTTCCATGCCTTGGCACGATTTCCCCCATGCTTGGGATACATTCCTTTCTCACTTCCACCTCTCAGAATCCTTAGCTTCTTAAGAACTATATCTTCCTTGAGGTACTTCCCAATCCCCCCAAGTGCCCGGGCTTCCACTAAAAAATGACCTTGGATTAATTTTGTATATACATTAATATGTACATGATGTCTACCCAAAAGGTTAAGATCCTTGAGTGCAGAAAATGATTCCTATTTTTTTGTCCTCAGCAACTAGCATTGTCCCTTAGCACATAATAGGAGCTTAATAATTGCCTAGTGATAGACTGATTGATCAATTCTACTTTGACTATAAAAAGCAAATTCATAATATTTTTCTGCTTTAGTTCTTACTCTTGAGACAGAGGAAATATGTAGCTGGGGAAGACATACACATCAGAAAAAACCCTCCCATTCAAAAATATATAGTATTTCTCCATTGCTTAGCATATCAGATATAATTTTCTCTACTTAGATTTCTTTTAAACAAATATTCCTGACAAATCCCCATCTCAAAGAACACTTGCCCTAAACAGGTAGTCAAAACATTCTAATAGAGTAGTTGTGACAAAAAAACACATAATCATGTTTCATTTTTTCACTTTACTGGTTGTTAATGGAAAGGAAACAAGAAGTACTTTAGATTTGCTAGCATGGTACCAATAAATCCACCTCATTTATTTTAAAAATTATTGTCTCTTAGTTTAATTTTATTTCTATTGCTGTAGCCACTCAGATGTTCCTCTTTTTCTTGTTTTCTTCAGTCTGCAACACTTCATTCAAGTTTTCCAGTGTTTCTGAGTTCTTCATTTTTGTCATTCTTTATACCTCATATGTTCTTTATATTTATCTGCTGTTTTGTTCATCTCTTTCCCCAGATATTTAATTTTTTTTTTAATTTTGATTGATATCTTTGTTTTTACTTCATCTAAATAGCCTACCGTGTCACTTCCTCATATCTTTTCCCAGAAAGACATGTAATAAAGAAGGAATAAGAGCAGGGAAAAGAGTTTGGCAAAACTCTGTAGTTCATTAAAAAATGTGTGGTGGGGGCAGCTAGGTTGCGCAGTGGATAGAGCACCGGCCCTAGATTCAGGAGGACCTGAGTTCAAATCCAGCCTCAGACACTTAACACTTACTAGCTGTGTGACTCTGGGCAAGTCACTTAACCCCAATTGCCTCACACAAAAAAATTTTAATTTAAATTTTTTTAAAAAGTGTGGTGTCATTCATATGCAATGTTACACATTTTTGAAGCTCTACTTCCACAAAACTTAGGTGGGTCTTCTTATCTCTTCTTTGGGGCCAAACTTAGTCATTATAATTTTGTCAATTTGGTTATTACATTGTTACAAATATTATAGTTATTTCCTGATTCTGCTTCTTCTTACTTTAGGCCACGTTTTTCTAAGTTTCCCTGTATTTCTCATATTTGTTGTTTCTTAGAGTTTCTCATATATTCCATTACACAATTGTACTATAATTTGTCTAGCCATTCACCAATCAATGGGCATCTACTCTATTCCCAATTCTTTGCTACTATAGATCAGATGCTGCTGTATATGAAATCTTTCATTTTGTCATTGATCTTGTATATGCCTAGCAGTGTAATCCCTGGGTCAAAGGATATGGACATATTAGCCACTTTCTTAGCATAATTCCATATTCTTTTCCAAATTGGTTATACTAATACACATCACCAACAATGTTAATGTATCTGTCTTTCCACAGTCCTTCCAACAATAACCTATTCCCATGTTATTCATCTTTGCCAATTTGATATTAAGTGAAAACTCTTGGTTACTATGATTTGCAGTTTTTTAATTACTAGTGATTTGGAGCATTTTTTTCACATGTTATTAATCTGTAATTCTTTTTTGGAGAACCATTTTTTCATATCTTTACATTATTTATCCATTAGGGACTGGCTTTTGGTCTCATATGTTTCCCTTAGTTGTCTATTTATTGGGGCTAAAAAGGATATTTTTACATATCTTAGTTTTTATTTTTATAAATCTTAGCTTTTGAGGCCTCTCAAATCTTGCCCCACTTATACTTATCTATTAAGCTCCATTTCCTACTACTCCCCAAAACAAACATTCTAATATAGATGGATCAGTCTTTTTGCCATACCCCCAAGATCCTGCTAATTCTTGACTCGGGGGGTTTGTTCATAGTCCTTCTCCCAACATGGAATGCCTTAGTTTGTGCTGTTTACTTTTAAGGCCCAGGTCAAATCCAATCTCATCCAAAAACCTTTTACCAGATAATCTGAACTTCAGTATCTCTCCCTTCTTCTGCTTGGCAAATGATCATAATAGCTTACTTTGCTGTTTATTATATGCACCTTAGGCTTGTTTCTCCGACCAAAATGTAAGTTGAGTGCTAGGATTTTTGCCTTTCATATCTTGTATCCATTCTACCATCCAGTCAGGACTTAGAACAAGCACTTAATAAACATTTGTTTAATTGAGAGAACACCCTATATATAAATGATTTAGCCATTAGAAAGCTCACAGGCTTAGGGCAGAGACAAGAAGAATTCAGATTTTTACAAAAGAAATTGCTGATTCTTCCCCAAGAAAAATGAAAGGAAGTCAGGGGACATTTTGGCCCTGTGGGAGGAGATCTCTGGAGGTATCTGGTGTCCTTCAATTAAAAGAAAACTTTGACTTTCCAATTTTGAAGTCTTTCTCGCCTGTCCCCTAAAACATCCCTGTGACTTTAATTCTTCCTCCCTGTCCTCTTCTGGGAGAACCAGGGGTGTGGCCTCATTTGGGGGGGGGGGGGTCATCATCCCTTTTATTTCCCTTTTATCCATTTACTGATGCTTCTTTATCACTCCCAACACCCCCCCCCCAATCTCTTTTTGTCTTCTTTGGCAAAGTCTACTTGCCACTAAAGGTTTTTGGATTGTATTTTTTTTTAATGTGCTAATTAGTTTGCTGAACTGCTTTTTCTCCTTTTTATAAGAGATGGAGGGTGGGGGGACCCTGGAAAATGAAGATGTTATAAAAAATTTTAAATACCAATAAATTAATTTTTAAAAATTAAAGAAGCGGAGGGGCAGCTAGGTGGCTCAGTGGATAGAGCACCGGCCCTGGAGTCAGGAGTACCTGAGTTCAAATCCGGCCTCAGACACTTAACACTTACTAGCTGTGTGGCCCTGGGCAGGTCACTTAACCCCAATTGCCTCACTAAAATAAACAAATAAATAAAAATTAAATTAAAGAAGCCCTTAGTTAAAAACTAGTTTTGGTTGTTACCTTGCTAGACCTCATTTTTGTAGATTTCTTTTTCCCCTTTCATTCAACAATTATTTACCAAGATTCTACTGTGTACAAGCACCCTGATTTAGATTACCTAGACCATTGTGTTTCATGTAGTAGCCTGCAAAGTGGAACCTCTCTAATGTCTTCATCAGACCAAAAAATTTCAACAATTCAAAAACCATCTATTAAGTACCTACACAGCATACTGTGGGGGCATTAGGAGAAAATTCATGATTTGGATAAGACATGGTCCTTTCTCTCATATTATCTATAGCATAGGAGAATGAAACATACATAAATAACACACAATAATAGGTGATCAATGCAATGAGGTTAAAAACAAAAGTTAAATGAGGTCTAAGAGGTGATTACACAAAGAGGGGTTAAAGGTATGGGAAGGAAACCAAGGAAGGCTTTCTGGAGGGGGCTGCATTTGAGCTGGGTTTTAGTGGATGGGTAGGAACTTGGCAGGCAAGGCAAGGGAGAGCATTTCAGACACAGGAAATAACAAGAACAAAGACAGGAAAGGAGAGACTGCTTGCCGTCTAATCTACAAGGTCCATAATAAAGTCTATCATAGAGGGCAGTAATATGATCATGCAAAAACATGATGGTGGCAGATTTCAGAGGGCTTTGCATAGCAAATTTATTTAATAGGCAAAAGGGAGCTACTTATGTTTTTCAAATAGAGGAACAGTATGGTTAGATCAATGACCAGATTCCCTTAAATAGCAAGCCAGTACATGCATGTAAAATGATTTGATTTATAAAAAGTCCATTTATGCACTCTTTCTAGAGTTTAGCAATTATTAAAGTAATATTCACAATCCTAGGTGGGAGCAATGAAGAGTAATAAATGTTTCAAAGATTTTCTAGAGTTTAGGAATTAGATACCATTGTTCTTTAAAATCAGGAAGCTTTTACTGTTGCTAATTGGCTACTCTAAACAAGAGAATTAGAACTATAGCAGAATTAAATTGCTTCACAAAACCACTATACCTTTTCTTCCTCTAACATTTTACAGTAACCCAACCTAAATGAGGATAGGATAACTGAAATGGAGGAAAGGTAAATGGAAGATGAGAGGAGGTAGAGATAAAAAGACCATTATTCCATCAACTTGTTACTTTCAACCATGGGTAGTTAGTTTCTGACTAATATTTAATTCTAAATTTTTAATTCTGACCACTTTCAGTCTCATTTATGGAAAGCAAAATAAAAATAATCCCATCTGATTATTTTTTTAATTTCCCTTGATTCTACAGTTCTCTAAAAGAATTAAACAAATTATAAGAAAACTTTCATAACTTTCTACAGAGTAGAGGTACCAAAGTTGAGACAACATTCTTCTGTAGAGTAATAATTTCAATTTAATTGAGCATATCAATGGACAAATGGGATCAAATATATAGAGCATTTCACTTTTCAGAAAACATTTCAACAATACACCTATTTTACACATACTGAAAGGATACTATCCATCATTTTTAAGCATATCATAGAAATGCCATAACAGCACTCAAGAATAAGTTGCATTAGGCCATAATATGATTGATTTAGAATTGGAAAGAACCTAACAGTTCATCTAATTAACTTCTTTATTGTACAGATGACGAAATTGAGGCCCAGAGAGGGCAAGTGACTTGCCCAAAGCCATGCAAGTAGCAAGTAGCCAATTTTAATTTACCCCAGTATATGAACATATTTCTCTGATATATTTTTTTAATGTATAAGGTATTTTATTTTTTCCGTTACATGTAAAGATAGTTCTCAACTTTTGTTTATACAAGCTTTACAATTTCAGATTTTTCTCCATCCCTCCCCTCCCTCCCCCCTCCCCTAGACAGCAGGCAATCTGATATAGGTTATCTGATATATTTTTTAATAAAGCAGAGCAGTGCAATTGAGTAGAGGGCTGGCCTAAAGCCAAGAAGAAAGGAACCCACAAGCCACCCCAACCCATGCTGGCAGTATGACCCTGTCCAAGTCTCTTAGGCTCACAGTGCTCTGGGTAGCTCTCCAAGGTCCCAAGTTGCAGAAAAGGCCCCAATCAACAGACATTGTTGAAAGGTTACTATGCGTCTAGGACACTGAGCTAGGCACCAAAATCAATACTGTAACCTCTATGACACTTGAACAATGAATTCAGCAGCCCTGAAATTCACCCAAAAGTTCATCATAAAAATATGGGCATTTTTAAACACAGCCCTTGGGTGTGGAGTCAGAAAGTTCGTTGTTGTTGTTCAGTCATGTCAGTCTTGTCCAACTCTTTGTGATCCCATTTAGGGATCACATGGCAAAAATACTGGAATGGTTTGCCATTTCCTTCTCTAGCTCATTTTACAGATGAGGAACTGAGGCAAATAGGGTTAAGTGACTTGCCCAGGATCACACAACTAATTAAGTGTCTAAGGCTGGTTTTGAATTCAGGAAGATGAGTCTTCCTAACTCCACGCACAGCACTCTATCCACTTCATCATCTAGCTGCCCCAGAGTCAGAAGACCTGAGTTCAAATCTCCTTAATCACTGTTTGTCTCACTTTCTTCAACTGTAAAATGTGGACAATAATAGCACCTATCTTGCAAGGTGGTTGTGAGGATCAAATGAGACAATATTTATAAAAGCATTTAGCACAGTGCCCAGCACATAGCAGGTACTATAAAAAATGCTTATCCCCTTCCTTGAAAAGGTAGTTGAGGGCAGCTAGGTGGCATGGTGGAGAGAGCTCCGGCCCTGGAGTCAGGAGTTCCTGAGTTCAAATCCGACCTCAGGCACTTAATACTTACTAGCTATGAGACTCTGGGCAAGTCACTTAACCCCAATTGCCTCACTAAAAAAAAAAAAAGGTAGCTGAGTGTGCTGCCTCTATTTTTCTCTACGCTCGATGATTCTAGCCTTCTCATAGACACTTTTCCATATACAGCACTGAACACCAAATTCTGTGATGTTTCATGATCCTGACCAATATATGTGACTATATAAGCTAAGATACAAAACATCAAATCTCATGTCAAAGTACACATTATTTCTCTATAACTTTTTTTAGAGACATTTTCACTTAGCGGAACAAATTTATCAGGCAAAAATTTGTATCATAAATTTATGAGCTAACAAATATTTTACCAGTCCATCCTCCTCTTTTATGAATACTGGTAACAAAATAAATTATGGTGCCACTCTTTTTTACCACACTCTTCCCATATACATTTTTACTTAGCCTGCCCAATGAAGCAAGTAGTTCTTTTTTAAGCAAGTGCCATTAATCAGAGGCATACAAACATCTGATGAAGTGTTAACAGATAAATACAATAAGATTCAACTGTTTCCCAGAAAATAAGCTATTCTAAATTTCAAAGGGGTTTTAATATAAACTAGGGTGAATTTCTTTGTTTAAATAATGGCATAACAGGAGCCTAGAGACTTACCTCTGTGTGCCTTTGATGTAGCGCATTATATTCTTTCTTCAACTCTGATTCTCGCTCTTCGAGTCTGCTAACTGAAATGGGGAAAGACAGAGTCAGATCAATATCACCAAATCATACAAAATTTACCTGGAAAAAAGCCAGCCCTGAAGTCAGAAATCAGGTTTACCAATCAACCCCTACTCATCTCTAGGGCCCAATATTCTAATTGATTTCCACGAAGAACTGAGTGATCTAATGTCTTCATTCTTAATCAATTCAAAATTTGAGAGAGAAAACTAGTTTTAAAAATTATTGCTTAGGATTCATTTTCTTAATGTAATTTGGTATAAAATAAGTAGTTGGCTTTGCCATATACTTAACACCTCTGAAAAAACCCATGTTTTATCAAACCATTCTTTAAAATCCTCATAGAGACCTTTCTGTCCTAACTCAAAAACCAAATAATATTATGAACACCAGAAAGTCATCTATTTTCACTATGTAATGATATGTGAAAGTATCAAAACTTTTTTACAAGCTTTTTTCTTTTCATGATTTACTCTTTGTACTTAATCCTCTCACAGATTTGGCTCCCTCTGCTGATGCCTTTTGGTAAATGCATTGTACTTTGGTCCGACTAATACTGTGAAATGTTTCTCTAAAACAAAGTTTAAAGGAAAAAACTAAACCAAAGGAATATTCTATTAAGCATTTGCACTATTCAAAGAAAGACCTATAAAGAAAATAAATATCCTGGCAAAATGTCTAACTTTATTTCGTTTATTTTCAATAAGAAAAAAACATTCTTTTTTTTTTTTTTAAAGTGAGGCAATTGGGGTTAAGTGACTTGCCCAGGGTCACACAGCTAGTAAGTATTAAGTGTCTAAGGCCGGATTTGAACTCAGGTACTCCTGAGTCCAGGGCCGGTGCTCTATCCACTGCGCCACCTAGCTGCCCCAAAAAATATTCTTAACAAAATTATCAAGTACCCTTTCCTAAAATGGAATATTCCAAGTGGGGTCAACTTAACAAGAACTGCTCAGACATGTATACACAAAGCATTATACGAAGCACTTTGGGGCCATAAAAGATAAACTATGGTTTTCAATCTAGCCAGGAAGATAAGATGTACTCACACAAAACAATTAGTGAAAAAAATGCAAGCTAACAAGCATATATAAACAAATATCATTACATAAGATACATGTTACAAGCCAAGTGCTATAGTAAAGCTCAGAGAGTGGAGAAATCAATGTGGGGTAGGGCAATCAGAAAAGGTTTTCCTGATCAAGATGGAGATCAAGCAGTATTTTTAAAAACCTGGCAGGTGGGGCAGCTAGGTGGCACAGTGGATAAAGCACCGGCCCTGGATTCAGGAGTACCTGAGTTCAAATCCGGCCTCAGACACTTGACACTTACTAGCTGTGTGACCCTGGGCAAGTCACTTAACCCCCATTGCCCCACCAGAAACAAAACAAAAAACAAATGTAAAAAAAAAAAAAAAACCAAACCTGGCAGGTAAGAAGAGTATTCAAGGTGACAGGAAATACAAATTACATTAGCATAAGGATAGAGGGAAACGTAGGCATAACAGAAGGGACACCACAGAGAGGCTTGGCAGGAGAAGTTTAGTGTTTTGGGGTAGTGGGAGAGAAGTTTAATAAGTTAGGAGGGGGCAGCTAGATGGCGCAGTGGATGGAGCACCGGCCCTGGATTCAGGAGGACCTGAGTTCGGATCCGACCTCAGACACTTAACACTTACTAGCTGTGTGACCCTGGGCAAGTCACTTAACCCCAATTGCCTTACTAAAAAAATAAATAAATAAGTTAGGAGGAGCATAAGATAAAAGATTAATCCGGCAACAATATGTCAGATGTGTTGAAGAAGAGACTTGAGCCAAGGAAACATTTAGTAGTGGTAACCCAGACATAATGCTAACAGCCTGTATGAGCAGTGCAATGAAAAGGATACAAATCTGAGAAACATTTGAGTGAAGACCTGATAAATGTTGTTGAATTAAGTGTCTAAGAGGATGGAATACTGGGCGAATGGTAGTATCATTGTTTCAAAATGAGGAAGATGAGAAAGGGAGCCAGTATGGAAAACAGAGAGGTTTTGGGGGTTTTGTCTGTTTTTATTCTGAACTTAAGTAAAACAAGCATTTCCATAACAAAGTAGAACAGAAAAAGAGGACTGCACATGAAACTGCAAATTTATTATGTACAACTTTCCTTTCCTTTTAAATATAATAAAGCTGTCATGTAACCTTTTCCTGTCTCCCCTGACCTAGAGTGCTACCATTAGACAGACAGACACACACACACACATACACACACACACATATATGTTAATATGAATATATGGATCACCTGGATTTGATGGAGGTACCTTATTATCCAAAAGTATTTTTTATGAAACTCTGGATTAACAGGAGAAAAATGTCCTTCAACTGAACTCCAAACCTGAATCCAGATAGCTAGCAGATAAAAGACTCTCCCTAGTGACTTCTTTTCCCTCAGGATAGTAAGGCCCTATCTTATGGTAACATCTGGGCATCCTTATCCTTGCCAAACCTTTTTTGGAATCCTGTAGTCTTATCATGATGCTTCTGTATTCCCTCCATACTTGTTATAACTGAAATTGTTAAACTGCTTTTTGCTTTTGGGTTGATTTCTATATCATATTATTGAAACTGACAACGCCCTGTAATCAATGGACTACAACCATATATGCACTCAAAAATGGGGAGTTCCCCGAGCTTCTCTCTTAGGACAGAAGTCTCCACATGATCATGTTCTCTTTCTTCTTGGGACAACAAAATATTAAATTGATATGGGGCAGCTAGATGGCGCAGTGGATAGAGCACTGGCCCTGGATTCAAGAGTATATGAGTTCAAATCCGGCCTCAGACACTTAACACTTACTAGCTGTGTGACCTTGGGCAAGTCACTTAACCCCAATTTCCTCACCAAAAAAAAAAAATTTTTGATATTTCGTTTTTTCTGTCTGTCTCTGTTCTGTTTCATAGGAGGACAGGCATCATGTTCTCTGATCTGGTTCGTTTGTAGGAGATATTATAAGATATAATTTCTCTGATCCATTTTATTAATTTTGTAGGAGAGATTAAACATTTCTCTGATCTGTTTGTAGGAGACAGGCAGATACAAAAACTATATTTTAATATTCAACACATACTATACACACTTCAGTTCTTTCTCTGGATACAGATAGCATCTTCCTTCATAGGTCCCTTTTAGTCAATTTGGGTATTTATAATAGTCAAAATAACTTGGCAGCTCAAAGTTGTTCTTAAAACAATCTTCTGTTACTATATACAGTGTTCTCTTGGTTCTGCTCATATTCCTCTTCATTATTTCATGCAAATCTTTCCCTGTTTTTCTAAAATCATTGAGCTCATCATTTCTTATAGCACAGTGGTATTCCATCATGATCATACACCACTTGTTTAGCCATTCCCAACTGATGGGTATGCCTGCAATTTCCAGTTCTTTACCACCACAAAGAGAGCTGCTAAATATTTTAGAACATATAGGTTCTTTTCCTTTTTCCCTAATCATTTTGGGAAATGACCTAATAGTGGTATTGTTTCATCAAAGAGCATGGGGTAGCTTTATAACTCTTTGGGCATAATTCCAAATTGCTCTCCAGACAAAGAGGTTTTAAGTTCAGTCTTAGGTTAAGCTAAGTTTAAAGTGATGGCAAGAAATCCAATTAGAAAGGTGTCATAAGTAGCTAAAATTATAGGACTAAACCTATGCAGAGGTCAGGCATTACAAATTTGACATAACAAGTGATAGCTAATAAAGAACAGATGAACTCTCCAAAGTAGAGAGCTGAAAGACTAATGGAGGAATGAAGAAAACACCAAGAACATAAAATGGCAAGTATTTATGCTTAAAGCAAGGATCAAAAAAAAGGTTACTGAAGGAGACAGAAAAACAGAAGGTTAAGAGGAAAATAAAAACAAGAATGTCATGAAAACGAAGAGATGAAAGATTTCAAGAAGGTACTCTACTCAACCAACTGAACTCAGTGCTTCTACTTCCTTTCCAAACCTTTGGCAATCTGGCTTCTGACTTCATCATTACTCAACTGAAACTATTCTTTCTCCAAAGCTACGAATGATCTTAACTACCAAATTCTACTGGTCTTTTCTCCATTCTCATCCCTTGATCTTTTGGCAGCATCTGGCATTGCTGACCACAGTGGATAGACTGCTGTGCCTAGAGTCAGAAAGATCTGAGATCAATTCTAGCCTTAGACACTTAGCAGCTAGGTAAGCATGGGCAAATCACTTAACTGCTCTCTGCCTCAGTTTCTTCAATCCCAAAATGGGGATAATAATAGCATCTAGTTCCTAAGGTTGCTATGAGGACCAAATGAGATATTTGTAGTGATTAAAACAGTGCCTGGGGCAGCTAGGTGGTGCAGTGGATAAAGCACTGGCCCTGGATTCAGGAGTACTGAGTTCAAATCTGAGCTCAGACACTTGACACTTAGTAGCTGTGTGACCCTGGGCAAGTCACTTAACCCCCATTGCCCGGCCAAAAAAAAAAAAAAAAGATTGTTTAAAAAAAAAAAACAGTGCCTGGAACATAGTAGGAACTTTAAAAATGCTTGGTTTCTTCCTTTCTCAACCCTCTCTTGGTTTTCCTCCTACCTGATTGCTCCTTCTCAGTCTCCTTTACTAGATTTCATTCATGTCCTCCCGCTCCTCACTGCAGGTATCTCCCAAAGATCTGTCCTGGGCCTTGTTCTCTTCTCTTTTTATACTTTCTCACTTATTGATCTCTCTAGCTCCCAAGAGTTGAATTATCATCTCTCCACACATAATTTCCAGACCTATAAATGCAGCCCACTTCAAGACTTTTCTTGAGCTGAAGTCCTGCATTATCAATAGTCTGCTGAACATTTCAAACTGTCCAAAACAGACCTCATTCCCTTTCCCTTGCACCCCCAAACTATCTTTCACCTTCTCAATTTCCCCATTACTGTTCAAGGCATCATCATGCTTCCAATCACCCATGTTTGCCACTTCAGTATCACTCTTACTCACTCACTTTAACACTCTTACTCACTCCATATATCCAATTGGTAGCCAAATTTTGCCATCGATTTCTCCACATCTTGGATATACATTGCACCTTCTCCCTACCCACACAGACACCACCCTCATTCAGACTCATCACTTCTTAAAATAGTGTCCCCTAAGTGGTCTCCCTGCCTCCATTGTCTATTCTAATTCATCCTCCATACAGCTGCCAACCTAACCTTCCTATAGTGTAGTTCTGACCTTATCCAAACTTCAGCGGTTCTTCATTACCTCTGGGATCATCTATGAACTCCACCGTTTGGCATTTAAAGTCCTTCTCAACCTGCTGCTTCTTTCCTTTCCAGTCTTCTCACACTTCAATCCTCTCCTTAACTAAAGTCCAGCCACACTGCTCTCTTGATTTCCTGTTCCTCACACAAAACATTCTACCTTCCATCTCCATGCCCTTTTTTTTTTTTTGGTGAGGCAATTGGGGTTAAGTGACTTGCCCAGGGTCACACAGCTAGTATGTGTTAAGTGTCTGAGGCTGGATTTGAACTCAGGTCCTCCTGTATCCAGGGCCGGTGCTCTATCCACTGCGCCACCTAGCTGCCCCTCCATGCCCTTTCAATGACTGGCCCTCATGCCACTGAAAGGGAATGTTCTCCCTCATCTCCACTTTTTAGAGTCTCTGATTTTCTTCAAGATTCAGCTTCAAATGCCAGCTTCTGTAAGAAGCCTATCAAGGTCCCA